>NW_027636157.1:0-245161 GCF_903797595.1 Erithacus rubecula
GCCTGTCCCCATAGTCCTGTCTGTCCACATGGCCCTGCCTCTTCCCATCAACCCCAGTGCCACAGGACAGCCCTGGCTGTGGGAAAAGGGGCGGCTGTGAGCACTGACCAGCCCAATGTCCAAATGGATTGATGCTTTCACATCTCTAATCAAGGGTTACTTATTGGAGCGCGACTTCCTTGTGAGGCTTTGTTCTCTGATAGCTGTGGATTGAATCACAAGAGAAGGGGTTGAATTCTGGCATAGTTTTAAAAATGATTCCACTCTATTTGCTGAGGGGGACTAATTACAGAGAAGACCTTTCCGTGCTGGGACAAAAGATTGCCTCTAAAACCCTTTTCAGCCAAACAAGTGTTTGAGCTGAAGGCCTGATGGATGGTGCTTAAAGACGTGGTTATTGCAGCAAGGTTGGCATTAAAAATCACAGGGTGCAAGAAAGTTCTCCCAAGGGTTCCTATGGGGATGTGCGTATCTGTAACCCTTGTTGTGAGGAATGTTAGGTGTTAGGGTTTGGATTTGGGCTAGGGTTAGGATTCCTTAACAACCCATGTCCTAGTTTGAAGGACAGGTGTCTGCCAATAAAGGCAGAAGCTTCTCTTTGACATGGAGAATGTAAACCCCCCTCCCTCTAAATTATTATTATAAATTTGAAATTAAGGGGCTCTCAGGCAAAGATAGGGGAATTAGGAATAACAGTTCTTTACTGGGAAAATTAAAATAGAAATACAGTATACAAAGAACAATCCCAACCCTGCCAGAGTCAGAATCCAAGCTGACACCCGTCAGTCAGTCAGGGTGGTGGCAGCAGTCCCATTCCATGGTGGCTGCATCCTCCTGCTGTGGCAGATGTGGTTCAGCTGGAGCAGTGCTCCTGGAGAAGGTGGAGTTTTCCTCTGAAGGTCCAGGGATAATGGGGAAAGGTCTGGTTTTCCTCTGGAATCCAGTGGAAAGAAGGTATCTTGGTGTCCAAAATCTCAGTTTTTATCTGGGTGGGAAAGGCTTGGCTCCTGCCCTGGCTGGAGCATCTCCCAGTGGGATGATGGAATTTTATCAGTCATGCAATGGGACTCAGTGGCCATGAACAGGAGATATCTCCTGGAGGGAGGATGGGCTGTGGGAAGATAAAGATGATTGCCCAGCTGGTTTAAAGATGGCCCATTAGCAGAGAATATGTGCCAGGAGATCAGGGGCACTGCCCCACCCAGCTTCAGCAGATGGGGACAGAACACACATTGCTGGCCACTGTGGCATCAGCCACAGGAGAGCAGCAGCACAGCAAGTACCACTGGGTCACTTCTCTGCTGCTCAATGAGAAGCTGGAGTGGGATCTGCCCTTCTGGGGTGGCATCACTGCCCATGGCAGGAGGGCTGGAACTGGATAATCTTTAAGGTCCCTTCAAACCTAAACCATTCCATAATTCTTTCCCTGGCCCTGTTCTAGGTGGATTCAAGTCCAGCAGAAAGCAGTGCTGCTGTTTTGGGACCTGTGAGGAGCATGGGCAGGAGCTCACTTGGTGTTGGGTTGTGTCAGAGCACGGTGGCTTTGGGCTCTCCCAGCAATGCCTTTGCTGCCAGAGTAGTGCTGGCTGTTGAACAGGGCATAGATTCACCCTTGGGAGCTTGAAGGCATTTCAGATGGCTTCTGTCCCTGCTCCACTGCAACACAGAACAAAATCAGTGTTGGAGAAAATGTCACACTTGGACATCACCATTCTGTCAGGATGTTTATTAATATAGCTTGGAATGTCACAGAAAGGCTTGTTGGATAAACTAGCCAACTGAAGGGTCTTACATGAGACTTCCTTGGTTTCCTTGAGGTGTTTTCAACTCTGCATTCAGTCTCTCAATTCATACCATTCTGGAAGACCCTCTGTGACATCTGTGGATTAGGCATCAGGCCTGTGTGTCTGGGTGCCCTCGGAGGCAAAACAAGTAGCAGGGTGAAATGTTTGTTCATTCTATAAGGACAAAACTCCTCTTTTTAGGGTTTCCTCTGCAATGCCAGGAGGAGAAGAAATCTCTGTCAGCCCCATAGCAATGATCAGACAGAACAGTGGTGATGAAACCAGGCTGGCAGCACCAGGACTGGTCAGTGCAGGCAGAGGCAGCACAGCTCCTTCAGCCTGGGCTGGGCAGTGCTGGGACATGTGGCAGTAATGAGCAGATGGGACTCAGTTTCTTCATGCAGAAAAAGCCAATTCTTTATTCACATAGCTCATATTTATAGGAAATATTTAAAGGCACTGTGTTAAGCCCAACTGGTCAGCAATACAGTGAAATTCAGTTCATTGGTTGGTAAGGGTTATTGTATGTTTATCAGATTTTCTCTCCCTAGATATGTTTCCATGTTTCCTTCACTGATTCTCATGGGACATGTTTCTTGTTTTTGCAGGTGTGAATGGTTGTTACCAGAATAGATTGTTGTGCTAACTGACTTTCATTCTTATGATTTTTTACCTGGGAAATTACAAGCTAACTGTTAGCTTAGCTGGAGTAGCAGGGTTAAACCATGTTTTATAAGGCCTTTCTTTTATGATATCTCCACCTGTATGAATAGGGAGAGGAAGCATGATAGCACTGGGCATGGTGCATCACCCCAGGCTTCATCCTGCACCCATCCCCTGCAGAGCTCATGCTTTAGGGACAGCTCATGGGCATGGACAGCATACAGTGATTTTATAAAAGACTTTTCTCTATAATTGACTACAGTAGGTAACAGGTAGCTGCTGTCACTGGTTACCTGAGCCATCCAGGGGCAGTGACCAGGCTGGTGCTTCTCTGAGGAGGTGCTGTGCTCAACAGGCAGCTGTGGCTGCCCAGCAGTGCAGTGGGAGTAGAGCTGCACAGGGAGTGGATTTATAAAACATTTCCTCCAGCATCACAGGAGTCTGTACTTGGAATGTGCTCACAGGTGTCTGAGCTGCCTCCCTGCCCAAGGTGGGGAATGCTGGGGGAGCTTTCAGCCTGTGAAACCTCTCCAGCAGCTATTAGGAGGTGACATAGAGCATATTAATGACATTTTCCAGTGGCACTTAATAGGGAGGAGCAGTGAGTGCCAGACAGTGAACTAATGCAAAAGGCTGAGTGAAAAAGGGACAGAAAAAAATAAAATGAGATTCAGGCTCAGGGCTCTTCTTCCCATCAATAATCCATCTCTTCCTTACCTGTGTCTGCTACACATCTTCCTTCTCTATGTCAAAATGTTCTGCTTTGATGTAACAAACAATCTGGAGAGTGGTAGGACTTGCCTTTGTAGGAAAAAAAACCCCAAAAGAACAGAGGCAGGCTTTGCAGTCCTTGCTCAGCAGCTCTAACCAGAGCCTGGGGTCAGGGTGTGAGCTGAGCCCCCAGACTGGGCCTGGCTCCTGTTTTCCTGAGCCCCCTGGTGTGAGACATCCCATCCAGCCAGGCACAGCTGGGGTCAGGCAGTGTCTCCTGTGTGCCACCAGCCTCAGCCAGCTCCCAGTTCCTGGTGGCTCCTGGGGCTGGGGGTGCAGCTCTGCTGCTCCAGGGGTTTGTATCCTGGTAGTTTTTAATCATTATTTCATTAACAGAGAAGGTGCCAACAGATAACTTATTGTGGATGCTCTGCCAGTGTGATCATTTCCATACTGCAGCACTGCTGGTGTGTTTTGCTGGAACATTCACATATTGATTCCAGATTCCTTTGTTGCCTTCACTAGAAAGAAAGTCCCTTTTCCCTCACTCCCTGTGTGGAGAGAAACAAAGAGTAAAGGAAGGTGGATGTTATCTGGGGCTTGCTCACACAGCGAGGTAATTTTTGAGAGCTGCAGAGCCACTTACTGACTCATAGCTGGGGCTTGTTTTCAAACCCTTGATAGATTTTGGAATTCTCTTACAATGGCAAACAAGGATGCTCACTTGGGGACAAGCCTGGAATCTGCCTCAGCAAGCTGGATCACTTTTGTTCTGCTTGCTGCAGCTTTCCCAGGGGACATTCCTGTGCCAGGGGGGACAGAGGGGTGCTGCAGGGGGGAGCCTCCTCTCCCTACTGGGCTCCTCGTGCTGGGCAGTCTTTGTCCAAGGGGTGGGGATGGGATGGGATGGGATGGGATGGGATGGGATGGGATGGGATGGGATGGGATGGGATGGGATGGGATGGGATGGGATGGGATGGGATGGGATCCATGGGATGGGATCCATGGGATGGGATGCCACTGCCAGGAGCTCAATGAGTGATTGCACAGCCTTGGGGGGAGGTTTGCAGGTTAGTGTATGATGTCCAACTTCCCTGCCTGTAGCTTTGCAGAGTAGGGGCTCAGCCCTGTCCCCATGCTGGAACACAAACTCACCTGTGGCCAGCAGCATGTGGAACGATGTGCTGGACAGGAGCTGGGCAGGATGAAACCTTTCTCCTTTAGTGAGGAAACACAACTGGTCGTTTGGCTGGTCTAGGAAAAGAGAGATGGGTTTTTTGGATATCACTGCATGCTGCATATTCCACACAGCAGCCCTCTGCCTTTAGTAATGTGGTGCACAACGTGCCTGATCCCCCCTCAGTTGTGAGCCTGGAGGAAGCATGTCCTGTTTTCCATTTGTTTATTTATTTATCATCTTGTTTTCAGCCTCTGCAAAGCTTGATATTGGTATAGAGCCTGGGAAACGTGCAGGGAGTGGAGTAACAGATAGTTGTGATTTGGTTACAAGGCAATAATTTAAGTGGACAGGTTTAGCTGATAACATAAAGCACACAAGAGAAATCTCTCTGGTTTATAAATGTCAGCAGAGCCCCTGCCAGTGAGCTGCTGCCTGGTGCTGCTGCTCTAGCCAATATATTATAAGGAGATATAAACAGATGTCTGAAAAAATCTGGCTGACCAAGATTAAAAGAATGGGGCTATAAATTAAAGTCTTCCTCAGCATCTCTTTAGGCAACTTTATGGACAGAGCACATCCCAATAAACGAGTGCTATGCTCAGGGGGATCTCCAGGTGCTTTGGGCTGCAGAAGCATGGGGCAGCACCCAGGGGTGGGGACAGCTTGTGGGGACACCAGTATCAGTCAGAGCTGGCATGGGAGACCAAAGCCTGGTGCTCAGAGCTGATAAAGGATTAAATGAGAACAGGAGTAAAACCATCCCTGCAGTGCTGCCACAGGATCAGTGTCTCCTGCTTGGAAAATAAACACTGCCACTCTGCTTTGACATTTATTCCCAATAAAGACCTTGTCATTCGTGCAGTGACAAGGGTTTTATCCTCTGGGAGTGCTTTATCTGTTGGACACTCTTTTTGGCTGTGAGGCAGCTGAGTGATTGAAGGGCAGGTGGGTGGCACATCCCCAACAGAGGCACTGTGAGCTCTGCTAAACCCTGGGGCTTTCTCTTGATCCATCATCCCAAAGCCATGCAGTAACACCTATTCAAACTGGGAGCAGCTTCAGATGGGATTTTAGGGAGGAATTGTTCCCTGGGAGGGTGGGGAGTGCCCAGAGCAGCTGTGGCTGCCCCTGGATCCCTGGCAGTGCCCAAGGCCAGGCTGGACATTGGGGTTGGAGCACCTGGGACAGGGGGAGGTGTCCCTGCCATGAATGGGGTGGAACTGACGAGCTTTTAAGTTTCCTTTCCACCCAAACAATTTTGTGATTCTGTGATCTTATTTTTAATTGGTTTTAATTTATTGTAGTTGTGGTTAAAAAGCTGGTAAGGAGTCCAAACCAATTGTGGGGGCGGGAGTTTGCTGTTCCCCCTCCACAGCTGGAGCCCTTCTGGCAGGTTCATGGAGGGGATTTCACAGCTATTTCTACTCACTGGGTAGTTGATTTAGAGCTGGGAAATTAATTAGAATGGAAACTCTTCTCTCCCTTTATGAGGAGCAAGGGATGAGGTCTGGCAGCTGTAGGATTTGCAGCTCTCAGGGAAGAGGGACCATTCAGTAACACATCTATGCAGTGCCTACCTGTGGATGCACATCTTTTATTTGTCTGATGTGACAGGAGAAAAAAATGGTACAAAGTGGCTTAAATATAGGCATGTTTTTCTATATTTTTAATTGAGTTTCATTTCCCAAATGCAACTTAATGCAAACAATAAGTAAAAAATTAATTTCTCTCGGGAAAAAGCTATTAACAGAATGATTCTGTTTTAGCAGCATGTGAAGCTGTGTAATTGCTTACATATGTATTGCTCCAGTGTGTGCTCCCAGTTGTTGAATAGTATCAAATTATACGAATCAAAGAGAATCAACTATTTTAAAGGGAAATGTCTAGAAGCTACACACTGAAACATGCTTAAAATTCAGGATTTCCAGCTTACTCGTCTAAATCAGCAATTTTAATCACATTATTCAAGTCAGCCCACCCTCAAACACACTTTTGACTTCAAAATACCCCAAACTAAATAAGACAGAAGACCTTCCTTGAACAGCTGTAACATTTTCAAGAGGCAATGTCAATCTTTTTATTGAAAACAAAGATGTTTTCCATGGTTTATTTATTAAAGCAGTGTGTTTATCCTGCTGTGCCATGAACCTGGGCTGCTGTGCAGTAAGGAGAAATCCCTGGAGCTCCTTAAATTCATCCACGTTTTGCTCTGGGGTTGGGATGCTCTTGGTTAAATCTCATTTAGTGTGCAGAACAGGAGCAGGAAGGGTTTGTGTCTTGGCTGATGCAGCCTCTGTAATTTGGCTGTGCTGGGTGAGGAGCTCATGAGCACCATGAGAACCAAGGCACTGGTTATGGGGTGAGGCACCTGCTCAGCAGTGTTCTGAGTGTGTTTATAGAGTTGAAGAAAAGGAAGTCACTTGTAACCTGTCTGGCTCAGGGCTGGTGACACAATCAGGAAAGGCTCTGGTTATGGGGTGAGGCAGCTGCTCAGCAGTGCTCTGAGTGTGTTTATAGAGCTGAAGAAAAGGGAGTCACTGTCAGCTGGCTGTCCCAGCACTATTTAACAATCAGGAAAGGCTCTGGTTATGGGGTGAGGCACCTGCTCAGCCCTCACTTCACCCTGAGTGCATTCATAGCTGTGGAGGAGGGAGTTGTCCTCCCCCAGCACACAATGGCATCTGATCCTACAGCAGCTGGGGATGGAAGGGACCTTAGATCTCATCTCCTTCCACCCCCCTGCCCTGGGCAGGGACATCTCCTGCTGCACCAGGTCATCATTGCTGTGTTTTCCCTGCTGGCAGAGCCCTGTCTGAGCCAGGGACAGGAGATGTGCTGTTGCCCTTTTCATGGAGATTCCACAGACTCCTTCCTGAGCAGCATGACCCAGCTCCAGCACCAGCGAGGGGCACAGGCTGGTGATGGCACCAAACTCCTGCTGAGCCCAGCTCCTCAGCGTGGGAGGATGCTCCCATGGATAGCCAGAGATGAAAGGTCCTGTGTATCACAAGTTAAAGGAGCAGGAGGAGGGCATGGAAAGCATTCCAAGTGTGGAGGAGGCACATCTAGCCTGTCCTGCCATTGTTTAAGATGGGGAGATAATCACACCTGTCCTCTCATATGCAGCTTCCAGAGGACAGGACTGATGGAGAAAAGGAGAGTCTACCAGAAATGCAAACCTTGTTCTAGTAGGAAATCCTCCCAGATGGATTTTCCTGCTTTTTCTAAATGCATTTATAGCTACTGGATGACTACAGGGTTTGAAATGTTTCTGTCTGAATTGTGACAAACATCCCAGTCTTATGTAGGAAGCACCAGGTCCTTTGATCAGGGAGATGTCTCTTTGGTCTTGAACAGGGAGGGATCAATCCAGAGCTTTTTGTCTGTGAGTACATGTATTTATTGAACAAAACAATTACCCTTGTCTTCACTTCCCTTTGGCAGGACATGCTCCCTGTCTCCTGCAAGCAGTTACTCTCCCAGGTATCTTTTTAGGTAAAAGGAAGAGAGAAAGGAAAGGCTGAATAGGGAATCCTCCTCAGGAGGGAGGAGGGTGAGCAGCTGTGGTCTGTCTGTCCATCTGTGAGCAGCTCTGTGGCTGTTCAGCTGCAGCCTGGGCAGGCAGAATTCCTGTATTAACAGAAGAAGAAATGCCATCAAGAAGTCACAACCAAATATTGCCTGTTCTTCACCCCAGTGCTGGGCTGGGCTGAGATGTGTTTGTGGTGAAAAACACTCTGAATTTCTTCTTTTCTGCATTTAAAACCGAAGCTGAATGTATTCTGTGTATTTTTGTTGGCAGATAGTAGTGATCATAAATTCCTTTTAATACAGTATTTCCACAGCAGCACAGCCTTGAAGTGCAGCATACCTGGCTGGACTCTGTGGGATGCTTTGATTTCCCTTTGGCAGCTGCATTTTGTTCTGTCTGCCCCAATCAGCAGCAATTCCCCTTTCTCCATGTAGCCTCCAAATCCAGTCCTGGTGTGGAGTTTTAGTGCTGTCCTAGGACTGGGCTGGCAGGGAGGAAGGAACTGGGCTCAGGGTTTCACCTCCACCATGGATCAGAGCCAGCCTGGCAGCACAGGGACACCTATGGTGGCATTTCTGGGAGGGAAAAGCAGCACTTTAGGGATGCTGCAGGATGGGAGGGGGTCAGTGGTGGAGTCCCCACTCCTCACTGTGTGGGATGGAGCTTTTCTCCCCTTCTCTCAGGGAGCAGCATGTGCCTTCAGCTCCCAGTTGTTCCCAAAGCTCTGCAATAACATGACCTTTTGTTTGTAGGTCAGGCTGTTCCTGCAGGGTCACACGTGAGGCTGAACCTGCAGACAGGAGAGAGAGAAGCCAAGCTCCCAGACAGAGAAAATGGGCAAAGAGACTCGAGAGAAGAGAGAAGAAGGAGAAGGTACAGACACACAAGGCATTGGCTTGGGTGGGCTGTGGGATTCGTGCCTTTTATTAGAGGCCAGGTTCCCTGGTGCACTCAATTACTGCCTCTTCCTGAGACTTAATTGCTGGGTTAGGAGCTCAGCAGTGCTGAGAGCAGGCTCTGTCCTTTGTGATCCCTTTGGGATGGAGGTGGAAGTGCACTGAGTGCACATTCAGAGGCACCTTCATGGCTTCTCATGCCACGACACTGAAACTAAATTGGCAATGTGGCTCCTTTGAATGACATTTAGTCCTTTGAAATATCTGCAGCAACTGCTCTGAAACTGCTTTTTGAGCAGAGCCCTTGAGATCAGCTCTGAGGGGCTGAGGGCTGGCCTGAGCCAGGTACTGTGTCCCCACAGTCTCACCTGCACACCAGGCACTGCCAGAGCTTCTGGACATCACATCTTCCCTGAACCCACTTTTTAAAAATGTGCTGGTGCTGGCTTCCCCCTTGTAGCCCTCCCAACAATGACTGCTGTGGTTACTGTGGGGGAATTTCCTGTGGTTTGTGGGATTTGCCACTGCCACCTGTAATGGGGCGTGGGCGCATTTGTGGGCTGCAGGAATGTGGGCAGGGTGAGGATCCCGGGCACAGGGATCCTGCACAAAGCAGGAGGGGAGCAAAGCCCAGAGCCTTTGGAGGCTCCAAGCCTTAAACATCAACCCCTGCAGCACCCCAGGCCACACAGTTCCCAAGGATGTCAAGGCCTTCAGAGAATGGAGGTGGATTTTGCATCCCTGTGCCTGATGCTGGCTCTTGCCCAGGAGTCCCTGTAGCAGCAGGAGGGGGAGCAGAAGGTTTCCTTTGCTTGGGTGGCATTGCTGCAGGGGCTGCTACTGCTGCTGTCAGACCCCTCCCTGCTGGTGAAAGCTTTGCTCTTGGGGATACCAGCCCAGGAACACAAATGCAGGGACAGTGGAACCCCCCCCTGCAGAGGGACCCTCAGCCCCAGGAACCCAGTGCAAGTGGAAACCACAAATGTGAAAACACTGCCTGTGCCCAAAGGAATTGCAAAGAGAAGTGGGGATTTAAAAAGAAGTAGTATTTATTTAATAAAGATCAAAAAAACATTTTCAGAACATGTTTATTTAGAATAATCCTTATAATGAAACGATCTATAGAACGTATTTACATGGAAGTCTATTCACTTCCAATCTTCAGAGTGTTTACAGTAACAATCTTTGGAGCCTATGCCAAAACAATCTTCGAAGCCTATACTATAACAATCTTCAGAGCCTATACTACAACAATCTTCAGAGCCTATACTATAAAAATCTTCATAGCCTATACTACAACAATCTTCATAGCCTATACTATAACAATCTTCATAGCCTATACTATAACAATCTTCAGAGCGTATACTACAACAATCTTCCTAGCCTATACTGTAAAAATCTTCAGAGCCTATACTACAACAATCTTTGCAGTTTATGTAAAAGCAATCTTCAAAATCTATACTATAGCAGTCTTCAAAGTCTATGCTATAATAATCTTCAGAGCCTATGCAAAAACAATCTTCGTAGTCTATAGTATAAAGTCTTCAGAGCCTATGCAGTAACAATCTTCGTAGCCTATGCAAGAACAATCTTCAAAGTCTACGCAGTAAAAATCTTCAAAGCCGATACAAAAGCTGTCTTCCAAACGTACATACAAAACAACCTCTAACATGTAGAACATATTTACAGAGGGGTCATATCTGTGCCCATAGTTCCTGACAGCCCCGGAAGAAAGAAAGCAGCAGAGCCTTGTCCCTGAGCAGGGCCACCCAGCCCCGGCCTGGGCACTGCCTGTGGGCAGGGCATGGGAGCATCTGCTGGTCAAGCTCCTGGGGCTCTGTCCTCATCCCAGGATCATGGGCTCTTCCTCATCCTTCTCGTCGACCTCCATGGCCTCGGTGTCGTCCTTCTCATCGACCTCCATGGCCTCGGTGTCGTCCTTCTCGTCGACTTCCATGCTCTCATCAGCCTCCTCCACGTCCACCTCCATCATTTCTTCTCTGTCCTTCACCATCTCCAGCTCCACGTTCTGCCTGGTGTCTCTGGCAGCCTGCATGAGGCAGCACAACCTGACTGGGGTCCTGTCCCCCAGCATCCATGCCCACAGGGCTGCAGCCTGCCCGGGCAGTGGGGGTGTCCCCTCCCTGGGATGGCACTGTACCTCCACAGGAACAGCAGTGCTCATCCTGCTGGGGTTGGTGCTCCAATGCAGGCAGCAGGAAAAGTCCAGGCAGCAGGAAAAGTCCAGGCAGCAGGAGCAGCTCAGCACCGACGGAGAGAGCGAAGAGCGAGTGAGAACAGACTGCTGGCAGCAGGTGAAGTGTCTGCTGTGCTGGTTACCAGCTCCTGGACCTTCCACCTGGAACCCTCTGCGAGCTGTGATGTCACAGAAGTTTCAGGGGCACTCCACACTGGGAGGTGGAACCATGGAATGATCAAACCCTTGAATGGTTTGTCTTGGAAGAGACCCTGAAGATCATCTGGTTCCAACCTGAGCAGCCTCCCACCACACCAGGCTGCTCCAGACCCTGTCCAACCTGGCCTTGGATGTCCTTGGGGATGGGGCACCCACAGCCTCTCCACACAGGTCCCTGTGTCAGGGACAGCCACCCTCACAGTAAAGAACTTCTTCCCATCATCAAATCTGTTCCAACTGTCTCTCAGTTTGATCCCGTTCCCCCTTGTCCCATCACTACAGTTCCTGAGGAAGAGTCTCCCTCCCGCTTCCCTGCAGCCTCTTTACTTAGCGCAAAGTGAGGTTTCCACACAGGCTTCTCCTCTCCAGCCTCAACAGCCCCAACTTTCTCAGCTTTACTCTTGGGGAGGTGCTCTAGTACCCTCAGCAGCTTTGTGGCTTCCTGTGGCAGCCAACACCTTCACTGTGACCACAGGGGGCATCAGCTCTGGGGGTGTCCAACACCCCATGGACAGCACTGGCCTTGGGAATTACCAAAGCCTGGGAGCTCTGTGCTTCCCAAAGTTGTGGAGGGAGGAGGAGGAGATGAACAGGAGCAGTGCAGGGAGCCTAAACCACAGAGATGGGAGGCTGATGGTCCTGGGTGCTGTGCAGTGTTTGAGGAAGGTTTAACAATAGCCCTGGGATCTCTTCTGGGGCTGTGGGGGTGTTTTTGGTGAAGGAAGTCCAGAAGAACATTTCTCTTCATTGAGGTGTAGGAAATGATCTATGGCTGAGGTAGAGGTGGAATTTTCCTGGGATGGGAAAGGAAGGGGATGGTTCAGTTTCTGGAAAGAGCAGGCAGCAAACAGCTGCCAGAAGTTGGTGTTTCTGGGGGTTCTGGCATGGCCACAGGGCTGGGGGTCCCTGTGCACAGAGGGGTCCCACTGGCCCAGCACTGGGCCCTGCTCATGTTCCTGGGCTGGTGTCCCCAAGAGCAAAGCTGTCACCAGCAGAGAGGGGGCTCTGACAGGAGTGGCCCTGCAGCAAAGCCACCAAAACCTGCTCAGGGCACAGAAATGTTCCTCAGCTTCTCAGTGCCTCAGCAGCTGCACTTCCTTTCTCTGCAAGTGATTGTGGTTCAGATAAACATTCCTTATATTCCTTATATTCCTTATACTCCTTATATTCCAACTCCAGAGAGGCTCAGCTGTGAGATCAGGGAGGTGGCTCAGGTCTTTTTGCAGTCAGGTTTTGAGAATATCTACTTGTAGGCAAAGAGAGAAGAGCAGTGCTGCTGTCCCTGGGCTTGATGTTGAGCAGGAAGGAAATGGGATGTGAAAACGATGCACAAATGGTGTAGAGATTGCAAATTGCAAAGAGAAGTGGGGTTTTAAAAAGAAATAGTATTTATTTAATAAAGACCATAAAAACATTTTCAGAACATGTTTATTTAGAATAATCCTTATAATGAAACAATCTATAGAACGTATTTACATGGAAGTCTATTCACTTCCAATCTTCAGAGTGTTTACAGTAACAATCTTTGGAGCCTATGCCAAAGCAATCTTCGAAGTCTATACTATAACAATCTTCAGAGCCTATACTATAACAATCTTCAGAGCCTATACTACAACAATCTTCAGAGCCTATACTATTACAATCTTCAGAGCCTGTAGTATAACAATCTTCATAGCCTATACTATAACAATCTTCATAGCCTATACTATGTAACACAGTTCTGGGCTGCAGCTTGTTGGCTGGGGATTTTGTTTATTTCTCTTCACAACAAATAAAGTGCTGGGACACATCCAGGTGTTGGCAGTAAAAGAAGCATTGCACCCCCCCAGGATATGACCCCTGAATTTAGTTGGCCAATATCACTAGGAAACAAACTGACCATCCAAATGTTCCACCTTTGCTCTGCTTCATTGCTTCAGGGGTTTATTCCCTGCTTTCTTTATTGCAGAGACACTGAAACACAACATAAACAGGATTTGCCTCAAAATATTTCTGATCTTAGTGCTTCCTGACAATTCAAAATTTTCTTAATGGAAATAACACGGAGCAGGTTTTTCTGAAATAATCTCCAACAGAGGGGTTAAAACGAATCATGCTTGATTTGGTAGAACTGAGCATGAGCCAAGGGACCAGTGTGTCTGATCCCTTTTCCTGCATCAGCAAAATTATTTCTTCAAGTCTCATCTCTCCTACCTCCTCAAAGAAGCTTTTCACTCTTCATTCACTGCCCCCAGTATTTAGTGGGCAAATATAATCAGTGTATCTATAGGGTGGAAACTGGCCATTCAAAGGTTCTCCTTCATTGTGGCAGGGGTTTATTCCTGCTTTCTTTCCTGCAGACACACCCAAACCCAACACTGCAACACCAGCTCAAAACAATTCTCATTCTGACTGTCCCTGAAAATTCAGAACAATACTCAGAGTGTTTCCCTGTTCCCAGGGACAGGCTCCAGGGCTGGGCTCTCACTTGCACGGAATGAAGAAGAGCTGCTGCACTTGCCAGTGGCTCAGGGGGCTCACGATCAGTGCTTTGAATGCAGCTTTTGTGCACACTCTGCCTCCCTGAGCCGAGCAGCATTCCTGGGCATGGACACCCCTGCTGCAGCCAACATCCTCCCAGCACAGCTGCAGGAATGAGATTGCAGCAAGCCCTGCCTGAAGGAGTCTCCAGTCTGCTGCAGCCCTGCACCTGCAGTGGAATCATCTTGTGCTGCCATGGGGGAGCAAAGGGGGTGAGGGGCTCTTTGCAGATGAGGGTCTCCTCAATGTGCTGCTGCTGCTGCTGCTCCCTGGGCCTGATTCAGCAGCTGGTGCCTTCCCCTGCAGCTGTATCAGGAGCCTGCCTGGAAAAATGACACTGCCAGTGCAAGTGACAGCCACCCATCCCTGCCATGGCTCTGCCCACAGGGCATCCTGCCTACCAAGCTGCTCCAGGTCAGGTGATGTTAGAAAACATGAAAATACCTTCAAACAATGCATTTTCCACATTCTGCCAAAATCATGGCCACACAGTCCACATGTTGGGGGCAGACTGCTGTCAGCAGAATGGGGGCAGCCCCAGCAGCTGCTCTCCCCATGGCTGGATGGCCATGGCAGTGGAGGCGAGTCTCTCACCGTGCCCACTGCTGTGGCACCCAGTGCTCTGGAGTTGTTCCCACTGAACTCAGGGTGCTGCTACAGCAGCAACATCGCTCCACACATTTGATAACAAAGACTTGGAATGGCATACAGGACTTGCCCAACGAGCTACTAAAATAAAAAGGGGAGGGGGCAGGGGAGTTAGAAGAGTTCACTCCTTCTAATACAAGCATACATGGATTTAAGCAGGGACATTGGGCTAATCATACTGGGAACTGGTTTGAAAGCCTTGTCTCTAGCAATTCCTACCAGTTGGCAAGATTTTTTTCTGGTGAAAGGAGTAGATAAGTGTGGAGGAAGTTCGGCGAGGGAAATATGCAACCAATCAATGTGATTGATAAAGCATAGTTCCATTTATTGAAGGCACCATCTATATTTATAATCCAAAATACAATGACTAAGCGTATTTGGCATCATTTCATTGGTTTGAGGTACAGACGCCTCTCCTACTATTGGCTCTTGCAAGAGTGAGATGACCACCCCTTCTACTTTTTCAGCTAAGTCTGTATACGTACTTTTTAGCAGCAAACCTACTGCATCTATCCTCTATGTAGCAACAAATTAACCATCTCTTCCTTCTCGCACATCCTCTAGCTGCAGTAGCATCAATTTTATGAATAGGCTGCTATGGTCTGACCTTGCTAATACGTGCAGTTTAGCAGCTAGATTCTTGCCCTGAATCCTCAGATGAGCCATTTTCATGGCCTGCTAATAGGGCCTCAGCTGAGCCTTGTCCATTACTTGCCAACCAAGCATCAACAGCTAGGTCTATTAAGTTGTTAATTTGGGCTGTCCTACTTTTGTTGGATGTTACAATGATATAATCGAGCAATCTGTGTCCCTATTGTCTGTGGTCCATTTTGAGCTTTATTATTTTGCTCCTACAAACATTGCTTATTCTACAGTACTGTATAATTCTTACACGAATTACATTATATTCATATATTGCAAGATCACTATGTAAAAATCCCTTTCTTGCTAAATAGGTTTCTCATAACATTATTGAGGACCATATCAACTTATGGGGCACACTTTAAGCATTATAACAGTTCAAACAAAAGCTATCTTCATCTTTGAAAACAGAGGTCTTTCTTCTTCTCTTTGCTGGGGGGCAGCAGGGATCTTCATCTCTCCTCTTTATTCAAACTTAAGGGATCACAACTGTTTCAACATCTGCTCATTTCAGCACAAATGCCTCTGCTCATATCTACAATTAAACCTATAATCTCTATGTGCTGTAGGGAAACGAGTCTCTTCTCCACAGCTTAAAAAGAGAAATTTCAGTCCATGACTCTCCTCTTTCCCTCATCTGGGGCCTGACTCTTCCTTTTGTCTGACCTTGGTGTTTTCATACTGTTTCTGTGCATATCTTCATCTTGGTCCTGTTCTTTCACTCAGGACAGAGAACAAAGTGTCTGCAAGTCTCATTCTGGGCAATGACAGAGTTAATATCTCGCTCAGGCAGTGGCTGGAGCAGTTGGGATGGAGCATTTCAGACCAGCTGGGACTGGGATGGGATCGTAAGGGCCCAGCCAGAGAGCGGTGGTGGTTGTTCTGGCTGCATGGCTGTTTTCTGGTGTTTGCTGCATTCAATTCCAGCCACGGGCGGATGGGTTTCCCTTCCCCTGCCCAGCAGTGAAGGGTGAGTCCCTTGCCAGGACGGGCCCAGCTGTGTCTGCCCCAGGCTGCGCTGCCCAGGAGGGCCCGGCCGCCCGGAGCCGCTCTCCCGGTGGGAAAAAGGCCCCGCGGACCAGGGCAGGGCAGGGTTTGAATGTCAGCTCGGTGTTCTGCTGAGCCATGGGCTCCCTGGCTGTGCCAGGGGGGAATCCAAGATCTTGGCAGCTGCGTGGGCCTCCCCTCCCCGTTTCTATTGGGGACCCTGCTGAAAACGGGGCCCAGAGTCAGAGCCCGGCCCTGGCCCAGGCCCGGCCAGGCCTGTGGGCTGCACGGAGGGGCCTGGGCCGGTGTTACCTGTACTGAGGCCAGAAGCAAAAGAGAACTTTCTCAGCGTTTTTTCACCTTTACATGTGTGTTTCACAAAGAACCTTTCTCATTGGTGTAATGTGGGAATCCTTAAAATCAGAAGGCTTTGGGAAAGCTGCAAAAAACCAGGCCTCAGAGACAACAGAACTGCAATTAGAGCTAAGCAGAAAGCATAAGGCATGTCAGCAGAAAAGTTATATGACATGTAGAAAGCAAGGACAAATAGAGCAATGGTCTGTGTATTAATGCTTGGCTAGAATAACTCTCTAAGCTGCAGAAAAGTATATCTAGCAAGATATTAGGAAGGTCTAAGCTTAATAATGGAGCTCTGTGCATTGTATTTTAAGGCTTACAAGTAGGTATTGTATTCAAAATAAGCAAGCATTGTTTTAACCAAAGGTACATGCACTTATAGTGGTTGGATGAAACTATTGTCATCATGCTTTTGCTTTTTGTGATTGGTCAAAAACCTTTCAAAGTGCATTGTAACATCACTATTCTCTGGCTGTTGCTGAGAGCATGAGCTGCTGGCATCTTCCTGCTGTTCCAACCTTGTAATGACACTGATGCTTGGGAGGAAAGAAAAAATAATAAAGCAGCTTGAGAGACGTTCCACAGCAGTCCCGTCTCATTCGTGATTCTGTGCATAAACCCCTGGCCTGCGTTAGTGTAACAGTGTTTCAATATTAAAAATCAGAGACCAATTGGTCCTTGTCAGGTCCATGGGAGGCTGCCCAGGTCCTGGCTGAGAAAAATTTCAGGGAATCTTTACAAACCATCACAGCAGCCTAGAAGTAACAGGGTCCTTGGGTGAGAGATGATCGGATGGATTTGAACACATAGAAAGGATCCCAGCCAATGCATTGAACCCTAAGGGCAGATGCATCATTGGCCAGGGAAATGGGTGTGTTAAGACCCCAACCAATCACATGTGCTTATCTGGGACATTCAAACCCTCGATTAAGAAGAGTCCCAAAGAATAAAGAAAGATTTTGTCATATGGATCACTGAGGGTTCGTATGATCTCTGTCTCCTACCACAACCTGAATTGATGTAATAGGTGTGGTCAGTTGGAGTGTTCAGTTAGGTGGTCAGTGGGATGTGGTCAGTGGGGATGTGGTCAGTGGTTTGGTCACTGGGGTGTTGTCCGTGGGTTTGGTCAGTGAGTGAGGTCAGTGGGCCATGGCCATTGCAGTGGTCAGTGAGGTGTGATTGGTGGGTGTTGCCAGTAAGTGTGGTCATTAAAGAGGGGAATGAAGTGTGGTCAGTGGTTGTGCTCATTGGAATGGGAAGTGAGTATGGCCAATAGGTGTGGTCAGTGTTAAGTGGCTGGTGAGGTGTGGCCAGTGGGCGTGGTCACTGGGTGTGGTCATCATGTGTGGTCAGTGGTTGTGGTCAATGGGGGTGTGGTGAGTTGGGTGGTCAGTTGGTGTGATCAGTGGGAGTGTAGTCAGTTGGGTGGTCATTGGGTGTGCTCAGTGGAGGTATGGTCAGTTGGGTGGTAAGTGGGATGTAGTCAGTGGGTGTGGTTAGTGGGGTGTGAGCATTTTGGCAATGGGTGCAGCCAGTCTGTGTGGTCAGTGGTTTATGGTCAGTGGTTGTGGTCAGTGATGGTGAGGTCAGTTGGGTTCTCAGTGGGTGTGGTCAGTGGGTGTGACCAGTGGGTGTTGTCATTGTGTGTGGGCAGTGGGATGTGATCAGTAGCTATGGTCAGTGGATGTGGTCAGTTGGGAGGTCGGTGGGGCTTGGTAACTGGGTGTGGTCAGTTGGGTAGTCAGTTGGTGTGGCCATGGGTAGTGGTCAATGGGTGCAGTCAGTGGCAGTGATCAGTGGGGTGTGGTCAAAGGGTGTGGTCATTAAGGGTAGCCTGCAGGGTAGTCAGTGGTTGTGGTCAGTGGGTGTGGTCATTTCTCAGGACCATATGGTTGGGTCAGTGGGGTGGTCATTGTGTTTGGTCAGTGGGTGCCATCAGCGGGAGTGGACAGTGGGATGTGGGCATTGAGGTGGACAGTGGATATGGTCAGTTGGTGTGGTCAGTGGGTGTGACCAGTTTTTGCAGTTACTGGGGGTGGTCAGTGTTGTGTGGTCAGTGTGTACAGTCAGTAGGGCATGGTCATTGGGGTGGTCAGTGGATGTGATCAATGGGTGTGGTCAGTCATGGTGTGGTTAGTTGGGTGGCCAGTGGATTGTGGTCAGTAGGAGTGGACTGTGGGTGTGGTCAGTGGGAGAATTCATTGGGGTGTGGCCAGTGGATGTGGTCAGTGGACTGTGGGCATTGGTGTCTTGGCAATGAGTGTGTTCACTGGGTGTGGTCAGCAGTTGTGATCAGTGGGGGTGGTCAGTGGCATGGTCAGTGGGTTTGATCAGTAGGAAGTGGTCAGTGTTTGTTGTCAGTGGCAGAATGGTCAGTGGCGGTGTGGTCAGTTGCTATTCGGTGGATGTGGTCAGTGGGGTGTAGGCATTGGTGTCTTCATAGTGGGTGTGGTCAGAGCGTCGTGGTCACTGGTTGTGGTTAGTTAGGGTGAAGGGTGGGTGCAGTCAGTGTGTGTGGTCAGTGGGGTGTGGTCACTGGTTTTGGGGAAAGGGTGTGGACAGTGGTGTGTAGGCAGTGGGTGTGCTCAGTGGGATGTGGTTATTGGGGTGTGGTTAGCGGAGATGGTTTGTGAGTGTGATCAGTGGGTGTGGTCACTAGCTGTGGTAAGTGGGTGTGGTCAGTGAATGTGGTCAATTGGGTAACGGGTGAGGATTGCCAGTTGGGTGATCAGGGGATGTGGTCATTGGTGTGGTCAGTGGGTGTGGGCAGTGGGTGTGGTTGGTGGATTTGGTCAGTGAGGGATGGTCACTTGGTGTGGTCTTTGTGGGCAGTGGGGGTGATCAGTGGGGATGTGGTCAGTGGGGGAGGTCAGAGGGGGTGTGGTGACTTGGGTGGTCATTGCATTGTGGTCAGTGGGGTGACCATTGGGTGTGGTCAGTGGGGTGGTCAGTGGATTGTAGTCAGTGGGGGAGGTCAGTGGGTCCTGGTCAGTGGGTGTGGCCATTTTGGGTGATCAGTGCTGGAGGTGTGGGAAGTGGGATGTGGTCAGTGGCTGTGGTCCGTGGTAGTGTGGTCAGTTGGGTTGTCACTGGGGGTGGCGAGTGCAGGTGGTCAGAGGAAGTGTGGTAAGCATTTCTAGCCAGAGGATTTGGTCAGATAGGTTGCCATTGGAGAGTGGTCAGTGGGTATGGTCAGTGGCTGTGGTCAGTGAATGTGGTCAATTTGGCAGTTGGGTGGGGGTGGCCAGTTGGGTGGTCAGGGGATGTGGTTGTTGGTGTGGTCAGTGAAGGTATGGTCAGTTTGTTAGTGGAGTGTGGTCAGTGGGGTGTGGGCATTGGTTTCTTGGATATGGGTGTGCTCAGTGGTTATGTTCAGTTGGGGTATGGTCAGTTTGGGGGTCATTGTGGTGTGGTCCATTGGTGTGTTCAGTGAGATGTGCTCAGTGGAGGTATGGTCATTAGGGCAGTGAGTAGTGTGTGGCCAGTGCCTATAGTCAGTGGGTGTGGCCAGTGAGTGTGGCCAGTAAGTGCAGTCAGTGAGGGTGGTCAGTGGATGTGGTCAGTGAGAGAACTCGGTGGGATGTGGTCAGTGGATGTGGGCATTGGTGTCTTGGCAAAGGATGTGGTCAGTGGGTGCAGTCAGTTGTTGTGGTCAATAGGTGTGGTCACTGGTTGTGGTCAGTGGGCTATGGTCATTGAGGCGTGGTATGCAGAGGTGGTCTGTGAGTGTGTTTACTGGGCGTGGTCAGTGGTTGTGGTCAGTATGGGAGCTCAGTGAGGTCTTATCAGTGGGTGTTGCCATATGGGATAGTCAGTGGGAGTGGTCAGTAGGAGGTGGTCAGTGGTTTTGGTCAGTGGCAGTGTGGTCAGTTGGGTGGTCAGTGGGTGTGGTCTATGGGGTGTGGGCATTGGTGTCTTTGCAGTGGGTGTGGTCAGAGGGTTGTGGTCAGTAGGATGTGGTCAGTTGGTTGTGGTCAGTGGGGGTGGTCACTGGGTACACTGAGTGTGGTCAGTGGGAGTGGTCAGTGGGTGTGTCCCTTTGGGGTGATGAATGAGAATGTGCCTGGCCGCTCTGCAGCCCCTGCTGCCATCCCATCTGCCCAGGCCAGCACAACAGCCCCGGCCTTGGGGCTCTGCAGAGCTGCTCCTGCTCCAGGCCCAGAGCCCATCCCAGAGCTGGGGCAGCCACAAAGCTGTGCCCATTTCTGTTCATTCCTGCTCTGATGAGGATGGATCCTCTGACACTTGGAGGATGCTGATGAATTTTACTTTTCCAGAGGCCTCCTCTTTCTTCAGCTCCTCAGTTCAGGAATTCAGTGACAAAGATTCATAAACATTTGTTGAAAACACCAGAAAAAAAAAAGCCCCTGGGATTATTTCAGTTCTCAATTCTTCTGTGGTTAATGAGAAAGATTTCAGAAGTGTATTCCAAGTAAATATACTATATTGAAAACAATACAAAGAGAACAGTTTTGTCCTGTTGTCTTTTCCTGTTTATAGATTGATATCAGCCATGTCCAATTGATAGTGACCCCCAGCATTTTCTAATGCAGTCTGAACTGATATGAAAATCAAGACCCTTCATGGCTGACATGACAATTGATCAGATTTTGTCCCCACACCCTTGCCACCATTTTCCTCATCCTATCCCTAGAACTTTTATGGATCAGGGACAGAGTTGCCACCAGGACCAGGGCAGTGATCCTTCCCCTGTGCTCAGCACTGGTTGGGCAGAACCTTGAGTGCTGTGTCCAGTTCTTGTCTACCAATTTAGGAAGGACCTGGAGGGGCTGGAGCGTGTCCAGAGAAGGGTTACAAGGCTGATGAGGGGTCTGGAACACAAGTCCTGTGAGGAGTGGCTGAGAGAGCTGAGGTTGTTTATCCTGGAGAAGAGGAGGCTCAGGGGACACCTCATCACTCTCTACAACTCCCTCACCAGAGAGTGCAGCCAGATGGGACTCAGGCTCTTTTCACAAGGAATAGAAACAGGACAGGAGGACACAGCCATAGGCTGCACCAGGGGAGGTTTAGGCTGGACATTAGGAAATATTCTTTACTAAGAGGGCAATTGGGCATTGCATTGGACTGCCCAGAGAGGTGGGTGAGTCACTGTACCTGGAGGTGTTTCAGGATAGACCCAGCTCTTGGTCCTGTTAAACCTCATCTTGTTGGATTTGGGCCCTGGATCCAGCCTGTCTAAGCCTCAAGGGAGGTTTGAATCCCAGCTAACTTGGTGTCACCTGGGTAGCATGAGGCCCTAGAGTGTCACAATGGTCTCCATTATTCCATGAGGCCTCCCAGTGTCACAATACCCCTTTGGTTTCTTGGGAGCCCTTGGCATCACAAAGTCCCTCAGATCCTTGGGTTCCACAGTGTCAGCACAGTGAATCCTTGGTTCCATGAGGTCTCGCAGTCCAGCAATGCTCTCCTTGGTCCCATAGCCTCTTAGTCACCATGGTGTCAAACATGTTTCCTTCATTCTATGAGTCCCTGATGAGCAGCACTGGCCTCTTGGTTCCATGAGGCCTCCGAGTGCCACCATGAATTCCTTGGTGCTGCAGTGTCACAATGGAGACCTGGTTACACAAGATCCTGCAGTGTCACGAGGGACTCTTGGTTCCATGGGACACCACGGTGTCACAGTTGTTCCCTTAGTTCCAAGAGTCCTTGCAGTGGAACAATGGTCCCTTGATTCCATTGGGCCCAGACTCTCATAAGGTTCTCCTTAGTTCTGCAGGGGCACAATGGCCTCTTGGTTCCACAAGGCCCTGCAGTGTCACAGTGGCCTCTGAGGTTCCACAAGGACCCAGGGTGTCACAATGGGCTCCTTGCTTCCATGCAGCCCCACAGTGTCACAATGACCCCTTGGCTCTGTGGTGCCGTGTCATACACAGCGTCACTCTGGTCCTCTCTGTTCCACAAGGAAAGGATCTGCAGTGTCACAATGGCCCCTTGCTTCCCCAAGGCCCTGAAGTGTCACAATCATCACAGAATTACCCAGGCTGGAAAAGACTTGGAAAGCATCACATCCAACCTGTGACCCAACACCACCTTGTCACCCAGATCATGTCACTCAGTGCCATATCCTGTCTGTGCTGAAACACTTCCAGGGACGATGAGTCACCCACCTCCCTGGGCAGCCCATTCCAATGCCCAATCACCCTTTTTGTGAAGAATATTTCCCAATGTCCAGCCTAAACCTCTCCTGGAGCAGCTTAAGGCTTTGTCCTCTTGTTCTGTGACTGTTCCCTGGAAAAAGAGCCCAACACCAACTCGGCTGCACCCTCCTGTCAGGGTGTAATAAGGTCTCCCCTGAGCCTCTTTTTCTCCAGGATAAACAACCTCAGCTCCCTCAGTCAGTCCTCACTGTCCTTGCATTCCAGACACTTCAACAGCCTTTTTGCCCTTCTCTGGACATTCCAGCCCCTCCATGTCCTTCCTAAATTGGTGGGCCCAGAACTAGACACAGAGCACTCAAGTTGTTGCAGTATGTTTCAGTAAAATAGAAATATAAAATTAGTAGTAGTTATGCTAAGGACTGATCAAGTAGCTTAGGCCCTGAGTTGGCAAGAGTGAGGGGTATTCAGTTAAGTAAATTTATGTGTGTACTGAAGTAGAACTTGCTGAAACAGTAGAAATGTTACTCTCTTGAATAGTGCATTGTTTATTTATATGATGTATGTGACTTGTCTAGCCAAGTGTAACAATTTATTACTTAGAGGAATGTAGACAGATTAGGAGAACCTTGAGAAAATCATGTAGGGGTAGTGAAGTAAGGAAATCAAAGGTCAAAAAAGAATTCTCCAAGAAGTGTATTTAAGCTCTGAGAAATTGTAATCTGGCGGGCTCTGACTTTGGACGCTAGTCCTCAGACCCCAGGGCCGTCAATAAAGCACCACACTAAACAACCTAGTTGTTTCATGTCTCTCTGTCAGGCAACACATGGGCAAATGGTTAAACTGAATGTGCCACATGTTTCCCCAGTATCAATATCCCCACAATCTAAACTGTGAAATGACTATTTCCCCAAAGAGAAACTTTTTGGGATTTGCAACTCATCTCAAAACCTCAGGATAACGAAATCAGCAGAATTTCCCTAATTCAATGGAACACAATTCCATTGTGTTCTATGACCCCTCAAATACTCATGAAAACAGACTTGTTTTCACTAGAACAGCTGTGACTGAAAATCTGGGGTAAAACCTATAAGAAATGGCAATATACATGGATGTTCCTTTCCACAGCAGCCACAAGCAAACAAGGAGTGGCACTCGTTGGCACAGCCTCTTGTCCACATACAGGAGAGTGACCAAGGCAGTGCCAGCCGTCTCAGAGATGGGCAAGGACAAGAAAGGGTTTGAAGCTGTGCCAAGAGAGGTGTACACTGGACATTAGGAAGATCTGCTGCCCAGAAAGGGGCATGAGATATGGGAATGGTGTGCCCCAGGGGGCACTGGTGCAGTCACCGTTGCAGTAGGTGTTCAAGGTAAGCCTGGCCATAGCACTCCAGGCTCAGATCTGCTTGCCATGGTAACCATGGATCACAGGCTGGAGTTGATCTCCCAGAACTCTTCCAAGCCAGTGCTTGGATTCTGTGACATCACAGCCTCTGGGGCAGCATGGTGCCTGGCAACTGTCCCCAGCCACCGCCGTGCCCCACAGCCTGGGCTGACCTCGGCAAGGACAGATGCCCAGAGCGTGTGTAGTGGTGGCAGCTTCCCCAGAGCACCATGGCCGCCCCGGTCCCCTGGATCCTGCATTTTACCTGCTGCTGCTCCTGGGCCATCGTCCCGACCCATTCAGCCATCCTGGGCCGGGCACGGGCCTGTATCTCGAGGAGCTGGAGCTGCAGGACAGGGACCCTGAGCCGACCGCCTCGTGCATTAATATATCGTGGCTGTCCTGGACATGCCTGCTGGTGCAGCTGCTGATCACAGGCACTGTCCTGGGATGGTGTCGCTACCGAGGGCGCTGGAGACGCTGGAGAAGGGTCAGGGATGGGGGGTCAGGCAGGAAGGATGGGCTTGGACCTCTTGGGCAGCCCTTTGGCCAAGGCCCCATGGCAGAGTGGAGCTGAGCCTCTGGCTGGGAATCAGGCCAGGGCTGAGCTCAGGGACAGCCCCAGGCAGAGGCAGCCAGAGCTCTGCTTGCTGCAGCCTGGCCAGGCCTGGCTCTCTTGCTCAGAGGCCAAAGGCAGCCCAGAGAGGGGCCCTGCTCTGCCCCTCTGCCCCTTCCATCGGGATCCCTGTGCTTTGCCTTGCAGAAGAAGCACCAGAGGCCCCGCAGCTGCTGCCCAGGACAAGGCTGTCCCACAGAGCTGATCCAGCTGCTGAGGAACAACCGCACCCTGCTGCAGCTGTGCCTGCAACACTGCTCCCAGCAGAGGGCCCAGAACAGCAGAGCAGCACAGGGGGCCAGCCGCAGGAGGAGCAGGAGGATATCCTAAATCTTGCCCCAGCACTGACCTCCAGCTCCAGCACGGTGCGCAGAGCAAGCAGGGAATGTGTGACCCGTGCCAGCCCGGGCACGGCGACATTCCCCATCTTAGGCCTTAGAGACACCCCATCCTTAGCTGTAGCAACCCCCACCACCTTTTCCACAAGAAGCTGACCTTCCCCTTAGTGTTCTGGTTCTAAGTGTTTCAGTAATTTAGGCATAAGGTTCTTACCCCATAGTCTTCTAGTACCCCTGTATTGTAGAGTGTTAGAGCAGTAAAGTGAATAAAGTTCATGTTCTCTGCACATCCTGTGTTGTTTGCTTGATATTCCATCCAAGAGGGGACACAGAGTGATGGGTTTGAGCAGGAGCTCCAGACTGCCTGCAATGGAGAGCCTGAGTGCACCAGCAGCATTTGCAAGAGGGCAAATGGAGGGCAGCTGGGAAGAAAATGGTGGGCAGTATACTGACTGCTCAGTATGGGCTGCCCCACGTGTGTTCATAACAACAAAGATGGTTTGGTGTGCCTTGAAGCGTCCTGTTTCCACCTGTTCCTCAGGGTAACGATCTCCACATACAATAGTCCATAAATCTTCCCACCTTTTGGCCAGAAGCCACTCGCTTTGGGAAAGGACTATAAAAGTGACTTTCTCAAAGGACACCCCCGAGATCTCCCCAGACAGCAACAGACATCTATTGGCTGGCTCCACAAGGATTTGTCTGCCCATCTTGGTAGCTATAATCCCGACCCCCTTCTCTCTCTCTCTCTCTTGCTGTCCCACTCTTGCACTTTGATTGGCACTAAATAAAGTACATTTCTCCAAAACCGTTTTTGTCCCCTGCTGTGTCTTTTGTGCTCTGAGATCCATAAAAGAACCAGTCACGACTCCCACTCGGGTTGGGCAGATCCTAACACATCTCAACAGCACACAGCCATAAGTATCAGATGAATCAAGATGCCATTATCCCCACTCATAAAATTTTGGCTAGAAAGTCAAAGGGTGCTCAGTAAAACACACTCTCCCTTCAACAGCCCCACTTTGCCTGTGGGCAAGTCTGACAGGCAATAGAAATTGACTGTAGGCTATTGTGCCTTGAATGAAGTCACTCCACTGTGGGAGCTAAGACGGAGTACTGTGGATTTAATTAACATAAGTAGCTTGATAACCAAGATGCCCTGGCAAGAGCAAACAGAGCTTTGAAGACTCCATGAACATTGCATCAAGACTGGTGACAGGAAAGAAGAATGAATCAAATAGAAATGTTGCAAAATGTGTAAGCTTGTCTGTGTGATGTTTAACCAAATCAATGTGGTTAAAGCTTTCCTAAAAATGGTATATAAGCACATGTAGCTGAGAGTGAATTTGGATTCTGATCAGCAGTCAGTAGATCCCCTCTCTCTCCCAGTCGTTGATTCTCCAGTGCTGAGCGCTGCCGTGCCTGACACGCTGGATCTCCAGGAGGAGCTGGAGCCCAAGGCAGCAAAGTGGCTCCACTGACATTGCCAATGCATTTTTCTCCATTCATTTGGCAGCAGAGTGCAGGCCTCAGTTTCCTTTCACCTGGAGGGATGTGCAGCACACCTGAAACCGACTGCCCCAGGGGTGGAAACACAGCCCCACCATCTGCCACGGGCTGATCCAGGCTGCACTGGAAAAGGGTAAAGCTCCAGAACATCTGCAATACATCAATAACCTCATTGTGTGCAGGAACAGGGCAATAAAAGTATTTGAGAAAAGAGAGAGGATCATCCAGATTCTGCTGGAAGGAGGTTTTGCCATCAAGAAGAGCAAAGTCAAGGGACCTGCCAGAGAGATTCAGTTCCTGGGAGTAGAGTGGCAAGATGGACAGAGCCAGATCCCACTGAAATGAGCAATGAGATCATCACAGTGTCTCCACCAAGCAGCAAGAAGGAAACACAAGCTTTCCTAGGGGCTATAGGTTTGTAGAGAATGCATTCCTGAGTGCAGCCACTTTGTGAGCCCTCTCTACCTGGTCACCCTAAGAAGAACAATTCCAGCTGTGGCTCTGCACAGCAACAAACCTTCACCCAGACCAAGCAGAAAATCGCTCAAGCAGTGCCCTTGGCCCAGTCAGGACAGGAGCAGAGGTGAGGAATGTGCTTTACTCTGCAGCCAAGAGCAATGGCTTGTCCTGGAGCCTTTAGCAGAAGGTGCCTGGGGAGACTCGAGGCTGAGCACCAGAATTCTAGAGTCAAAGTCACACAAAGTCTGAAGCAAACTGCACTCACCAAAAAAAAAAAAAAAAAAAAACCAAAAGTTTTCCTCCTACAATAAGAAAGTTCAAGCCACCTCAAAAGAAATTATCACAAAAGCACAACTGCTGCTGGCACCCTGACTCTCGTTGCTGGGGTGGGTGTTTAAAGAAAAGGCTCCTCTACCCACCACGCCACCCACACCACATGGAGCCCATGGATTGCTCTCATCACACAGCACGGCCGGATTAGAAACACAAATCACCCTGAAATTTTAAAAACACTTAACACCGGACACAAGATAAAAACTTCAGTCTCACTAACAAAAAGGAGCAGAAACAAGTAACCCAGGCTAAAAAGCTCCACCATACAACCAACTAGCAGCACAAGAAACACGCTGTGCTCTTGTCATGGACAGTTTCTGTCTCATGGTTGAGATGAACCAGAAGTGGAAAGTGGCCGCAGGGCGCCCCACATGACGAGTCACACAAGCTACTGAAGGAGAAGGTGAATCAAGTGCACTTGCTGAACTCAAACCCATTCAGCTGGCCCCGGACACTGCTGAAAGAGAGAACTGGCCAAAGCTCTACCTTTATACTGAATCAGAAATAGTAACCAATGCTCTGTGCAGTTAGCTAGAAAGGTAAAAAAAGGCCAGCTAGCAAGATAAAGGAAAAGCAATTGAGGCTGCTGATGAGTGCAAAAACATTGCCACTCAGACAAACTCTCTGTAAAAGTCCATCATGTAGACAGCCACGTCCCCAAAAGTCAGGCTAATAAAGAACACTAAAACAAGGAGCAAGTAGACCAAGCTGCAAAAATAGAGATGTCACAAATAAATTTAAATTAGCAACATAAGGGAGAGTTGTTCCTAGCTCAATAGGCCCACGCTGCCTCAAGCCATCAAGACAAAAATGCCACCTAAAAGTATGCACAAAACTGAAAAGCAGATTTAACTATAAATTGCATTTCTCTAGTTATCCATAACTGTAAGACATGTGCTAAAATCAAGCAAGCCAAGAAGATAAAGCCTCTCTAATATGGGGGGCAGTATTCCAAATATAAGTATAAAGAAGCCCAGCAAATGAACCACATCACACTGCCTCAAACCCCCCAAGGCAAGTTCTACGTGAGCACAATTGTAGAAGTCACCACTAGATCATTAGAAACCTACCCTGTACCTCACACTACTACTCAAAACACCGTCTGAAGCCCAAAAAAGCAAGTCCTATAAAGACACAGCAGCCCTGAGAGAATCGTCAGACAACAGGACCCATTTCAAGAACAGCCTTAGAAGCACCCCAGCCACAAACCAGGATATTGAATAAATAGATCATATCCCTTATCACACACCAGCTGCCAGGAAAGTTGAACTGTACAACAGACTACTTAAAATTACCCTCAAGGCACTTGTCAGGGAAACATCCAAAAATTGAGAAATGCGCTTAACAAAAGCCACCTAAATTGTCAACACCCGAGAGTCCATCACTCAAGCAAGTCCTGCCCAGTCTGAAGCCTTGCACACAGTGCATGGGGATAAAGTCCCTGTAGTACACATTAAAGGTATTTGAAGACTGTTTAGATTAGGCCCACCTCAAGCAAAGGCAAACCAATCCGTACAATTGGTTTTGCTCAAAAACCCAGTTCCATTTACTAGGTAATGCAGAAAGGTAAAGAAATCCATTGAGGACCAGAGAAAAACCTAATCTTGAGTGAGAACTGTGTGTAATTTCACTGTGAAAAAAAATATATAGCAGAGTTGAAAGAAGGTATTAATTAAGGTGGGATGCAGATGGTAATAGAATAAGGAGTAGATCATGTCTTAAGTTGCAATGCAAGATGCAAGCAGAAGTATACATTCTATCAGCATCTGCTGAAACCAGGTGGAACAGGGCTCCTTATCTCTTCCATGACCCATCCCTCACAACTCCTCCCCACAAGGAGTTATACCTTATGGCAGATGCCCCACTCAAGGAGAAAAGCCAAGTATTTCCTACCTAAATAAAATCTGAAATTTGAAACATCAGAGCAACCTTTCCCACTAAATTCCCAAAAGAAGACCAGGCCTATCTTCATCACCACTAGATGCTAAAAAAGTAACTACACCCTTCCCCAAAATCATTGCTTCAACAAAACCACATCTGTCACTCCAAGAAAACTACAGGTACCATTATTCAGACTGTAACCAACACCCTGAGCAACAGGGTTACAGGTTGCATTCTGACCTTGCCAGTGTTTTGATCTTAATATTACTATACTTTTTTTTTTCATTTTCCCAGTGAAAAACTGCTATTCTAAATCCCATACCTTTGTCAGAGAGCTCCTTAATTTCCAAGTCATATTAATTTAGAGGGAGGGAGTTTACATTTTCTGTTTCAAGAGAAGCTCCAGAGCTCCTCAGCAGACACCTGTCTTTCAAACCAAGACAGTGCCCTGCTGCAGCTCCATCCCCATGGCAGGATCCGCGCTGGATGATCCCCAGGGACCCCCGGTGGGCAGAGCCCCCCCTGAGCCCTGGTGCTGCTGATCCGTGTTGGGAAGACACCTGGCTGGGGGCTGCACATCCTCCCCGTGGCCTGGATTTTCTCTGCATTTCTCTTTGTCCTTCCCAAACACCCACAACCAGGCTAAAAATAGAGATGTTAAATAACGACCTGCTTGGGGACACGGGGGGATCTTCCAGGGGATGCGGGGGACGCTCGGTTCCAGGGATTTGAGGGGTCCTGGGAGGGACCTGGGTGTTGTTCAGAGCGTTGGGCACCCCAGTTCCAGCGTCTCTGGCTGCCCTGGGAGAGGAGGAGGAGCGGAAGGAAGAGGAGGAGCGGGAAGAGACGGAAGAGAAGCAGCGGAAGGAAGAGGAGGGACACAGGAGGAGTGGCAGGAAGAGAAGGAGCGATTTTGGAACCACCGGCTTCTCCCGCCGGCTCGCTGAGGCTGCAGCTCCCCCTGGGTCCTGCAGCATCGCCCCCCAAAATCCCGCAGGTGAGTGGGAAGAGGGAGCTCACCCCAAATCCATCACGGGGGGCTCCAGGATGGTTTTACTTTGAGGTTCTGGGGATGTCTGGATATTGTAGGAGCACAAAGCCGAGCCCCGGAGCGGGGAGAGCGCAGAGGGGCGATCCCGGAGCCGGGGGACCCCCGGCAGCCTGGAGGGGTGCGGGAGGTTGGTGCTGAGCGGGCTCCGGGCCCCCGAGGCTGAAAGGGGCACTGACTGCTCCAGCTGCCCTTGGGCAGCGCCACCACCAAACCCAACGCACTCAGCCCTTGTTTTCTCCTTAACCAGGATTTCCCAAACCTTTGGCTGCATTGCGAAGGAGGAGGCTGTGAGGGACGAGGTCGATGTCCCGGGACCTCCAGGCAGGTGAGGAGGAAGTCAGTGCCCCTTTCCCCCTGTGTCCTGCTCCATCTCCCAGCCCAGCACGGCCCCGGCTGCAGCACAGCCCTGGGGAGATCTCCTTGCCCTTCCCTCTGGCTCAAAGGCAAATCCCATCCTGTCCTTGTCCTTCCTCCCCCAGACAAGGAGCTGAGCACGGACAGCAGGGAGGACAAATCCCCGCGGCACAGCCTCGGGCAAGAGGCCGTTTGCAGCAGCTCCATGGCGCAGGAATGCAACGGGGAGGAAAAGCCCCGCAGATCCCGCAGCAGGAGGGGCTGCAAACGCACAGCCCGGGGATCCCAGCAGGAAAGAGCCAGCCCGGGCCAGGGAGGTGGCCAGAGCTTGGAGCTGGGGCTGCGTGAGCAGCTTCACCATGGGGAGAAGCCCCACAAGTGCTTGGAATGTGGGAAGGGCTTCAGGTGGAGATCCAACCTGATCAGACACTGGAGAATCCACACGGGGGAACGGCCCTATGAGTGTGATAAATGCAGGAAGAGGTTTCAGAGGAGCTTCCATCTCCTCCGGCACTATCGCATTCACACAGGAGAGAGGCCCTTCTCTTGCCCCGACTGTGGGAAGAGCTTCAATCTAAACTCCAGCCTCGTCAGGCACCGACTCATCCACACTGGGGAGAGGCCCTACGAGTGTGATAAATGCAGGAAGAGGTTTGAGAGCAGCTCCAGCCTTCTGAAGAACTATTGCACTCACTGGGATGAGAGGCCCTTCTGCTGCTGCGACTGCGGGAAGGGATTCAAGAGAAACTCCAAACTCGTCACCCACCGGCACATCCACACTGGGGAGAGACCCTATGAGTGTCCCGAGTGTGGGAAGAGCTTCTCCGGGAGATTTACCTTGACCCAACACCAACGGAGTCTCCACTGAGAGAAGCCCTGTGAGTGCCCTGAGTGTGGGAAAAGCTTTGTGCTGGCTCCCTGTGTGACCTGGATTTTCTTTATGTTTCTCTTTGTCCTTCCCAGACACCCAGTACCGGGGTAAAAATGAAAACATTGAACTAAGACATGCCTGCAGACACAGGGGGATCTTCCAGAGGATATGGGGGACCCTGCATTCCAGGGACTTCAGGTTTCCTTGGGGGTGTCGCAGGGCTTTGGGCACCCCAGGCCCAGCGGCTCTGGCTGCACTGGGAGATGCTGACGGAGGTTCTGGGGCAGCTGATCAAGGACCCCCTGCCCTGACACCCTCCCCGTTTCCCCCTGACCCGGCTCCCGCTGTCCCCTGTCCAGGATCCTCCTCTCCCCACTGTCACTGCCCTTGCCCCCAGCCCATTCCTGTCTCACACCACTCCTTCCCCTGTCCCAGTTCAGATCCCATTCCCGGTATCATTCCCTGTCCTGTATTCTCTGCCTGGTTACTGTTCACATATTCCCTGTCCTGTACTTCTTCTAATATTCCTCATCCCAGTCCCATTCCCATATTTCCATTTCTACATTTCCAGTCCCCTTCCTATATTCCCATTCCCAATTCTGTTGCTCTATATCCATATCTGTTCCCTGTCCCATATTCTAAATCTCCATCCCATATTTTCTGCCCAATTGGTATTTCCATATTCCCTGTTGTTTTCCCATATTACCATTCCCTGTTCCTGTTTTCATTTGCATTTCAATGTCCCTTTCCACGTCCCCACGCTCAGTCCCTGTCCCCATTCCTGGTTGTTGGAGAGTGAAACAGAGAAGCCTCTCTGACTCCCTCCAAAAGAGAACAGTATGCAAGAATTAAATTTACAATATTTTGAGAAGATAAAATACAGGAAACCACACAGATATGAAACAGAGGTGTAAGTTTCACTTTAAGGAATTGGAAATATTAGGTAGTATAGATGTGAAGTAGAAGTTTAAATCTTAGTGTGAAGTATGTAGAAATACGTTTTAAATACCATAAAAAGTAAAGGTATGGAATCTGCTTTGAAATGCTGGCTGCACTAAGATATTAAAAATTTAGTTCTAGACAGAATAAAATTACAGTAGGAATATTGTATATACTCTTCACATAAAACAGGCCATGTGCACAAGTTATACATAAACTAACTGATTACAGAACGAGAATTCTAATACATTTAGGAGAAATTATTCAGGTTCATAGTTTTTGCTCATTGGGTAATTTGTCAAAAATCTGTCCTCTGTAGTCCCTCTTTCTTTGGTTGCATTAAGGAGAAGGAGGCCATGAGGATGAGGGTGAAGGCCCAGGAGCTGCAGGCAGGTGAGTAGGAAGTCAGTGTCCTTTTCCCCCTGTGTCCTGCTCCATCTCCCAGCCCAGCACGGCCCCAGCTGTAGCACAGCCCTGGGGAGATCTCCTTGGCCTTGCCCATATTCCCAGCCCCATTCCTCTTTTTATTCCAGTTCCCATTCCCTGTCCTCATTCCCGAACGTTGGAGTGTGGAACACAGGAGCTTCTCTGAGTCCCTTCGAGATGTAACAGAATGAACAAATTAAATTAAAAACCATTAGAAAAACTAAAGTACTTTAAGCCACTCCAGCAGGAAATAGTTCTGTGCTTCAGTTTTATGTAAGTAGAAATATTAAGAGTCATAGATATGAAGTAGAAGTATAAATCTTAGTTTGAAGTACTTTGAAATATGTATTAATTGCCTTAGAAAGTTAAAGCCGTAGATTCTGGTGGGAAAACCAAGCTGTATTGAGAGCTTAAAAATATAGCTCTAGACAGAATAAAAACAGAGTAAAAATATTTTTTATATTCTTCCCATAGAACAGGTAGGCCATGTGCACTAGTTAGACGTGAACTTCCATATTAGAAAACCAGAATTCTAATAGGTTTGGTAGAAATTCTTTAGGTTCATGGTTTTGACTCACTGACTAATTTGTCAATAAAAGTCCGTGTGTTTGAGCCAGAGCTCTCTCTCGCTCCTCTCTCGTCACTCTCTTTTCCTCCACAACCATCCTCATCACCACTACCAGCACGTGAGAGAAGAAGAGGAGGAAGATGAAGAAGAAAAGAACAGAAGAAGAAAGGCCAGGGAGCATCTGCCTCTGGAGACTCTGCACCAGCCGCAGCTTCCACCTCTTGCAGCAGAGAGCTGCTCCTGCTTCCATCGGGACTTTATGGCAGAGAGATTGAACAGGGACTGGAGAGCCTTGGGCTCTTTGCCTTTGGAGCCTGACGTGCCTTCACAAGAAACAACTTTACAGCAGCCAGCAACTGCTCTGCTCTGGGAAGATCTAAAGCCACAACCAATCCCCACAGCCGGTGCCAGTCCCGGTGCCGTTCCTGAGGGCGCCTCTGCCACGGGGGCCTGAGGGCTCCACAGCTCAGGCTGCCTGTGCCACACGAACCCTTCAGCCCTGCTGCTGCCCTTGGCCAGCTGCAGAGAGCACAAGGCTTTGGGCATTGCTCAGGGCCCCCAGCTGGCCACAGCAGCCCATCCTACCAGCAGCCCTGGGCTCAGAGCCCTCCCTCCTGCTGGGGCCATGCAGGGGCCATGGGCCTGCCCCAGGCTCCTGTTCTGCCCCAGGAGCAAGGCTGCAGCTCCAGCCTTTGGGCCCTGGGCCGCAGCAGCCCAGGGCAGGCCCAGCTGCAGAGCTCCCAGCCCTGATGGGCTTCACTTCAGCACTGCTGAATACTGATCCCCATCCCAGATTCTCTCTCTACTTGCTGCTTCCACATTCCCTGTCCTGTTCACGTGTTCCTATCCTCATTCCTATTCCCATTCCCTGTCCTGCATTCCCTGTCCCATTCTCAGTCTTGGTCTTGATTCTGTAGTCCTGGTCCCTGTCCCTTATTCCTGGTTCCTTTCGCATTTTAACTCTTGTAGTCCAGGTCCCTGTCCCCATTCTGTGTCCCAAATTCCTGGTCCCTTTCCTCCTTCCTGGTCCCATTCCCAAACCTGGTTCCATTCTCAGTGTGATAACTGATAAAAGATTTGTGTTAATCATAGAAGTTTTGGAGTTTCTATAAACCAAAATACTTAGGTGAGGCATGGACCTAGATAAAGGAAAATATATGATTAAATCATTCTGTTTTAAATCCCTGTGTTATGAATATTATGTTTTCTAAATAAGTTGTATTTACTACCAGCTTGCAAAACAAGGCTTTGCAATTGCCCTGATAATTTTTCAAGCTCAGAATTCCTTCCTTTGTGTAATCAATTGTGGCCTCTCTACTAAGACCAGACTTCCTGACTTCGGCCATTCTTTGTCTACCAAGACCAGATGGTTATCTGTGAGACTTGGAAAATCGCCTAGAGACTTCACATTGCCCAGAGTCCTCATGGATATTTTTTGACCACCACTGCTTACCTGGCAAAATTATGACAGCAAAAAAACACATTATTGATTGTGATGAGAAAACCATTCTATAAAGAGAAGCTGCAAACCGAAGTTCAACTGAGCATGGAGAGGGCAGTGACCCATTGATTCATTGATTCACCTATATGAAATAAATCAATCTAAATTTTGCTGAATATCGAGACTTTTTGTTTCTCATTTATAACAGTTTTGGTGCTGAGGCCCAGAACGTCCTTGGAGCCCTGAGCAGCGCTGCGATTTCGGGGAGGCTCCCACTGCTGTGGCCCCGGTTCCTCAGTGGTTCTCGGGACCCAACGACCTCACGGTACAGACTGAGCAAGGAAAGAGCTCCCTGGAGACCGTGCAAAATCACCTGTAATTCTTGTGCACGAAGACCAGAGAGGAGCATGGAAGCTGTGAGTAATTGTCTGGTTTGGGGGAGGTGACTGTGTGCTTGCCTGAATGAGACATGGATTTTGGCACGGAGCGAGGGCAGAGTCCTTCCATCTGCGGTTCCAGGATCCTGCGAGGGACCCGGCCGGTGAAGGGACGAAGGGAGTGAGGGGAGGCTGCTTTTCCCATCCCACTACAGGCAGAGGGTAGGTTCTTTTCCCATCCCAGCCCAGGCAGAGATGGGACCTGGGAGGAGAAAAGTGGAGAGCAGTACACGAGTCAGAGAGGGAAGAGGGAAAGCTGCTTTCCCCATCCCAGGCCCAGGTAGAGGCAAAATTCCTTCCTGTTCTGACCCAAGCAGAGGCAGGATCCGAGTGCAGCACAAGGGGAGCACAAAGACCTCAAAACAGTCCTTTGAGGCAAAAATAGGTTTTAAGTCCAAATGAGCCACAAAAGGGTCCAAGTCCCTGTGATCCACAAAGAAATAGAATTGAGTGAGTGTGAATGAATGCATATGTATTGTTAATTGAAAGTTTAACTGTATTTTCTGAAAAGGTAGATTGTATTGCATTGTTAGAAAAGTTTTCTGTGCTGGGGGGGAGCGGGGGGGAGGAGGGGGGGTGTAAGTGATGCTTAAGTTAGCAAAGAAACTAGTTAAAAGGAGGAAAAGGCCAGAAATAAACGAACTTGCAGATACTCCCTGAGAGGCTTAAATTTTCTAGCCCTTTTTTTAAATTTTTAAATTCAGAAAAAATAAGTAATCCTGAGAATGGGGAATATAACATGTGTCAGGCAGGAAACACAGAAACATAAAGGATAAAAGGTTTTGAAATATCAGAAACCCCAGAGACAGAACAAGAAAAAAAAAAAAAAGAAAGGGCTGAGACCCTCTGAAAATGTTGTCTACCCTGTTAGCATTGGGTTTCCCCCAGCTCCAGTGTTTCCCCAGTCCAGCACGAAGCTCCGGTGCTCCCCGGGCTCAGTCCCGGCTGCCGCGGCTGTTTGGCCGCTCGCTCCAGCCGTGGCCCTGCTGCCCTGGCCCCCCACCCGTGCTAACACAACCCTCACCGTCCCCTTCCCCTGCCCTGGCCTCCCCACCCGTGCTAACACAGCCCTCGCCATGCCCTGCCCGTGCCCTGGCCTCCCCACCTGTGCTAACGCAGCCCTCGCCATGCCCTGCCCGTGCCCTGGCCTCCCCACCTGTGCTAACACAGCCCTTGCCGTTCCCTGCCCGTGCCCTGGCCTCCCCACCTGTCCTAACACAGCCCTCGCCGTCCCCTGCCCGTGCCCTGGCCTCCCCACCCGTGCTAACACAACCCTCGCCGTCCCTGCCCGTGCCCATCCCTGCCAGCGCCAGCCCCGGTGCCTGAGCCGCGTGTGCCGGTCCCTGCCCTGATGGGAGTTCTGACAAAAAGCTCTTTGGCGGCGCCAGGGCTGGGCTCCACCTCCAGTCCCTCTGCTTGGGAGGACCAAATCTCCATCCCTCTCTGAACATTGTGTTTTAGAGATGAGGAGGGAGAGTGAGGCCCTGACATAGTCGGGGTGCCAAAAGCAAGCTAAAAATAACTTTATGCTGTGTTTCTGCTGTGAAAGAAAAATGCACTGTGGGGGGGGAGGGGGCCCTCACCTGAAAAGAAGTCTGGAAATAGTCCAGGAAACAACAGGGGGATCATAACCTCTATCATCTAAGGCCTTTCATAACTCTAAAGACAAGCCCACAGGAAAAAAAAAAAAAAAAAAGTGTAAAGGTTTATAGTAAATACTAGGATAAAAAGAACTCGTGTAGTAAATATTACAAAAATATGTAATGTGTATAATAACACTATAAAAATAGCAAGGGCAAGGAAGAAAAATAAGATTGCTGTCATTGAAAGTGTAGCAATGAAGAATGAAACCAAAGTGTAAAAAAGAAATGTCTTGCTGGTTCCTAAAATAAGTAATAACATACTGGCTTTTATTAATAGTAGTAGACCATCTGACTCACTACGTGAAAAGTATGGAGTGTGTACAACCTAGGAAAAAGAATAATAGTGTAGTGCCTATTGCTATTCTACACAAAGTAGTAAAAAGTATTACTGCTGAATATAAAGTTATGTGTGCAGATAGTTGAAGAGCTGAGATCAAGCTTCTAGAAAAGAAATTAGAGTTTGTCAGTTATAAGAAATACAGCATAATTTTAAGTAATGATCAAATGTGTGTGTGTGTGTTTGTTCTTCTCCAATGCTGTAATCCTGACTGCCAAGCCAGCACCCAGAATCTGGCTGCCTTAGAGTGTTAGCTGAGCTAAATACTCGTGTAAGACAGCAGCAGGGGAGTGTGCTGCACTTAGTGAATCATAAAAATCACAGAATAATAGAATGTGCTGAGTTGGGAGGGACACATCAGGGTTAAGTCCAACTTGTGTCTCTGTACAGGACACCCCAACATTCCCACCACATGCTGAAGGAGTTGTGCAAACTTAAACTCTGTCAAGCTTGGTGCTGTGACCACTTCCCTAGGGAGCCTGTTCAGTGTCCAGCTACCCTCTGGGTAGAAAAGGTTTTCCTGATATCCAACCTGACCCATTGTGTAATTCTGTGATTCCTTGAAATGTTTTAATGTTTACAGGGGAGTGTGTGTAGAGCACAGTAACATCTAGTGCTCTGTAAGCACATCAAACTGATGTGGCTTATCCTGAAAACCAAATTAATGCAATAAACAAGACAATGCTGAGGCACAAGTTAGCAGCAGCTGCCCCAGGTGAGGCTGCATAGAATAAACCTTTATAAGAAGAATTTAAGAAAGAGCAGTTGGAGCTAAGATAGTCTCTGAAGTGTCTTGCTCCTGGCAGTGTGCAAGAAAAAAGACATAGGAGATGTTGTATTAGCATGACATGCCTGCTACGTATAAACTGTGATGTCTAGTTTAAAAGAAAGTCACTTCAGCAGCTTTTGTACAGTAGTTAAAATTCTAAACAATTAGGGCTGTTAAGTTCTCATTTTTTTGTGTTGTTTTATGTGTATTTATTTACTATTTCAAATAACTTTTCCTCAGTGCATGGGCAGCCTGCCAGTTTTGTGTACAAACAGGAACACTAGCAGGTGACTTAGAGCTTTTGCATCCTTGAGGAAGAATACTTCCACTTCAAACAAAAAGATCAAGACTGTTTTGGTCAGAAAGTTCTCATGTTCTGTCCTTAACCTGTGACTTATATAATAACTTTGCTTTGTAAATGGGAATTTGTAGTGCCTGTTGAATGGGAAATACCTAAGAAACAGTAAAAATCTACAATTGAGAAGTGTCAAATACAATTTACCTGAAAATTAGCAAAAAAAGAGTGTCCATACTGTGCTGAGTTGTGGTGTTGTCATTCCTATGGTGGGCATCTCCCATTTGCATTATGGGTCCAATGTGAAAAAACAAACATAAGGAAACTGTTAAGGTACTTCATACCCTATCAGCACAAGGAAAAATTGAAACTGATGATCATATCTGGTGGGAGTTATTTGAGGATGGAACAAGGGGAAAGAAGAAAGCCAAAGCAGAGGTATTGGCAAAAGAGTTCTGGAAAGGTTCTATATTGTGCTGTTACTGCTGTACCTTGTACTGGAATGTTAAAGCTAAAAGCTGGGACAAAATGAAGAAATGCTACCAAAGGAGAAATTGGGAGACACCAGAACATACTCCCTTGCTGCCAAGAAGGTTAAACTAACCTCGACTACTGGTAGAAACCCTGTAGGTCTCAAAGGAGGCAGAGGGAGGAAAATAGTCATGGGAGTCATCCTATTGCTAATTATGACATAAAGAAATAGTGCTGATGCTTGTTCCCAGTGTTAATAATAAGCACAAGTTAGATACCTGCACCATTATGGGATAAAGTTACTGGGTAGCCACCAATCTGGGAGAAGGAGGGTGGGCTCCATCAGTATACCAAAGTTGCCCATTAGGAGAAGCACAGCTCTGCTTCACAAAAGAAGGTGTGTGGGGATATTCAGATCAGGGAGGTGTGCAAGATCACTGCAATGAGGAATTGATAAAGAATATAACTAAAGCATTCAAGGCAACAAGGACAAGCCATATGGGAAGTTTTAACTTGTATGAGAAATTGAAACAACAACTCAGCGAACGGGATTTACCCACCTTGAGAAAGAATTTATTTGTAGAATTAATGAAAGAAATTACTACTGAACTGAACTTAGCTCACTGTTGGATCTGTGGAGGAATGCAAATGACTGAACAATGGCCATGGAGTGGGGAGGGATTAGGCCCAGAGCAGTTGTTACAGTGGAATCAAACAGAAATATCGAGGGGAGTCAATGGACCTGCAGGGTGGGTTCTAAGTCATGAGGTAATACGAGAAGTATGCATAACACATCAGGGAACTAACTTTACCCAACATGTGGGGTACACCCCCTGTCAGACTATGCTGATTACAAGTGCAAGCAGTGAGTCTTGATGGCCCAAAGCTCCAAAAGGATATTGGGGAAAGTTAAGTAAAGGTAATTGTATAAAGAACAATTTTACAGGACTATGCTGGTATAATAAGAATAGAGGTAACCCATACAAAGAAGTAGAAAGTGTGAGATCCTATTGGCAACAACCAGAATCAGTAAAACTAAGCTGGAATACCCAGATGGAATATTTTGGATGTGGGAAAAGAGCTTATAATACCCTACCAAAAAATGGAGAGGGACATGTACTGTAGGGATTATCCAGCCTGTGTTTTTAACATTACCAAAAGAAAAAGGTTATAGAGTGTTAGGAGATCCCTTCTATGAAACTTTGTATTGAAACAAAAGGAGCCCCACCACAGGGGAAACACAAATCTGGAAGGATGACACGTGGCCCCCAGAATGAATTATCGAATACTATGGACCAGCTACCTGGGCTCAAGATGGGAGCTGGGGCTAGCACACTCCAATTTATACACTAAATGGAATTATCAGGCTACAAGCCGTAGTAGAAATTACTCCCAGCTGAACAGCCCCGTGGACACTGTTGGAGGCCTAGGCACATTTTAGCTAGGCCTTTTTCTCAAGTTCTAAGTATTTTTTTTCAGGCCATGAAACTTTCCCAGCTCCAGCCAGGATTTTTCCCAGGCTGGAGACTTTTTCTCTATTGTAAACATAAGACAAGGAATCATAACAGAGATAAACAACTGCAAGGTCCATGAGAAAGTCAGGGAGGAGAGGTGTCTCCTCCTCTGATCAATGATCTGTCTGTATTTTGTTTTGCACGAATTGTCTTCTTTAAGGCAATGGTTTCTTTCAATAAATTGCTCTTTCCTGCTCTTTCCTGCACCAAGCAAGAGTGTCTTGTTGCTGTTTTTTCGCCATTCCGTATCTTTTTCCACGGCAACATATGGAGGTTCCACTGAGAGATCGTTACTCGAGTGGATCGGGATCACCCTAAGCGATCTCTGACCGACTAACAGCACCGGGAAAACTTGGAGCTGACAGCCTGCAAAAACCGGGACGGACCCTGGAGGCCTGTCCTAACCAGGGTGCAGCCCGTGCTGGGGTTTGTAGCCAGAGTTGCACCGAGCAGACTGAAACCCAGAAAACCAGGGCTGCGAACCTGGGGCCAGGACCAGAGCCGGGATTGCGGCCGGAGTTGAGAGCCATCTGGGACATGGCGGAGACCCCCTGACTACGGCAGGACGGGAAACCCGCAGGAATCGTCGGCTTTTCTCCTCTCCCACCAAGAGAGGTAATATGAGATTGTAGCTCAGGAGCCCCTTGGCTCGGTTCAGAGCGGCGGCGAAATCCCGCAGCCCCGCGGAGCCGAGTGCCGGGAGCCCGCACAGCGAGAGCTGCGAGCTGCGTCTCGACTGTTTTCTCCCCGTCGAGAGAGGTACTGTATTTCCCCCTCCCTCCCAGCATAGCAGCTAGGTGGGAAATTCTGAAATAATGGGGAATCATCTGTATAAGCAAGAGCAAACTATACTCTTGCTGTGGAGGGATGTCCTTGAAACCGTGGACACCCCAATTCTGGACAAGAACTTGGTTGACTTTTTAGCGTGGGCAAGAGAAAGCGGGTTTTTTGAGGATGAAGGAGTGGCCTTCTCTGAGAAAGCTTGGAGAGAGCTAGGATACTGGTTGTATGAAGCCATATGGGAAAGCGATGCTTATATTCTCCCTCGATTTCACAGTTGGGGGATCATTATTGAAAAACTGAAGGAGGGCGAGGTAGGCTCTGAGGGGAGTGAGGCAGGTTCAGAACAAAATGAAGATGAATTCGACTGCTCTTCCAGCGAGGAGGAATCTGACTGCTATCCCGGGAACTCGCGGAGCCAGACTCGCCCCTTCCCCAAAGCCCCCCCAGTGGAGGTGGTGCTGGCCCATCCATCCACGGTGCCATCTGACCGTGACCCGCCTGCTGAGAGGAGCCGTCGGCACCAGCCACCCCAGAGAAGGAGCTGGTGCCGGTGCCTTCCTCCTCTCCGATGCTGGAGACCGACCTGCCCGCCCGAGCAGGGTCTGGGCTGCCTTTCTCAGTTTTAGCAGAGGCAGGGCCACTTTCTTTTCTTCCCTCAGTTTCTCCATTCGTTCACCCGGGAGCGGTGCTGAGCCCAGCGCTGGACCCCACGAACGGACCCCTCCCATCAGCATTTCCAGCTGCTTCGCCGCTCCCACCCTGTGCTGACAGCAACGATGGCTTTGTCCTCACTTCAAAGGGGGAGCAGCAGGGGCTGGTTTCATTTCTGCAGTGGGCATGGGAGGAGGGAGTGCTGGGGCAGAAAGGGAAGAGCTGAAAACTTGCAATGATGATATATATCCAAATGAGAGAGGCTCAGGCTTTTCCTGTGCCTGTGCCTGATGCTGTTCCTATTGTAGGACAGCGAGATTGGAAAACGAGAAAGAAAAGATCAAACCAATCCAGTTATTGTGAATCACCTTTGCCTCATTTCAGGCTTCAGATGAGACATGCCTGGGTCCTTCTTGCTGACCATCAAGGTGTCCACCCTGACCTGCACCAGGGGCAGAGTGTGATCACAGCTCAGCTTTCACATGCTGACCAGCTCACCAAACACCGACCAGAGAAAACACTGACCAGATGATCCCTCTTCAAGCAGCGAATGGACATTCATCTGTTCATTTTGGAACTGTTGATAAAGTTTTCATTGTTGTATTAGAATAATTACTTAGTGGTGGAATTTTTCACTGTTTGATGAGTTTGGTGAATGGTGATGTGTTTTGTTATTGTAATTAGAATTAAATTTTAGAATTAAGTTTGTTAAAAGCACCAGGTATAAAGAGCTCCCCAGGCACTTCAGGTATCCACAAATCTCCTGAGGAGTGGTACTTGTTTTCCTTTGGGAAGGACCCTGTGGAGGATTACAAACACTTCTCTTCTTTTTTAAAAACTAAAAGGGGAAATTGTAGACACTGCTGGAGGCCTAGGCACATTTTAGCTAGGCCTTTTTCCTAGGCAATGAAACTTTCTTAGCCTCAGCTAGGATTTTTCCCAAGCTATAGGTTTCTTCTTTACTGTAAACAGAAAAGAAAGAATCATAACAGAGATAAACACCTGCAAGGTCCCTGAGAAAGTCAGGGAGAAGGGGTATCTCCTTCTCTGACCAATGATCTGTCTGTATTTTGCTTTGCACGAATTGCCTTATTTAAGGCAATGGCTTCTTTCAATAAATTGCTCTTTCTTGCTCTTTTCTGCACCAAGCAAGAGAGTGTCTTGTTGCTGTTTTTTCACCACTTCGTAATCTTTCTCATTGGAACGCAGGGCCTTATGGGAAAATGGAGACAATTGCAACACTACAGGCAATGCATTGGAATGGCTACCTAGAACAGAGGCTAGACAAGGAGAAGAGAATAAAGTGGGTATTTGTTAAAGGCCTTCAGTACATACACCTTAGGCAGTCAGAAGCCTCCCAGAGGCTGCATTCAAGATGGATGGTGGTGACAAGTTTTTCAGACACATATAAGCTTGGTCCATTGGCATATCAGGGTTAATCCTCCAATTACAGCTTCAGATAATGAAGTCCTATTCCCCCAGTTTGCTCCCTCCCAATTCACTTTTGTTTCTACCTTTCAGAACCTGAAGCTGTAGGGCATCCTTGAGTTTTGGAGGAATTGTTTTGTCTGACCAAAATGTGAAGACAGCTAACTAAGACTTTATATGGAATTTCAAGTTATTCATTAATTCAGTACAGGATTTGAAATATAAAATATTAATATAAAAATACAAAATATAAATGTAAAAGCTAAAATCTTAAAAATATAAATATAAATAATATAAAATATTAAGGCTAAAATCTTAAGGCCTCAAAGTCCTCACCTGAACCAAGGGGCCACTATGACACTTTGCAGCTTCATGGAACCAAGGAGTCCATTGTGACACTACAGGGCCCCATGGAACTAAGGATTCATGTAGCAGTGCATGGTCCCATGGAACCAAAGGTCCATTGTGACATTGTGGGGTCTCTTGGAATCCTGGAAGCCATGATGATGCTTTGATGAGTCGTTGAATCTGCAGGGCCTCATGGAACCAAGGAGGTTCTTCTGCCATTGTGACCCCCATGGAACTAAGGGTCCATTGTGATACTGTGGCACCAAAGAGAGTCCTGTGACACTGCAAGGCCCCATAAGAGCAAGGGACCATTGTGACACTGTGGAGCCCCACGGAAACAAGAGGCCAACATTAAACAGCGGGGCCTCATGGAACCAAGGATCCAATATGACAGAACCACTCTGACCCTGCAGGGCTCCATGGATCCAAGGGAACAGGTGACAGGTCTGGTTGGCTTGGCATGACTGATGCAACTGCCCTCGGCATGCCCATTGCCATGCTCTTGTCATGTGCCCCTGAAACACGGGCTCTGGGCTTTCCTTCAAATGGAAAAGGAATGCTCTTCTCATTCAAGCATACATTGTCAAAATGGGATTCCCCCTCCAAAATTGCCAATATGCAGGGATTCCTCCCAGACTGCCATTTCTAACAGGTCTGGCTGCCCTTGTGTTCTTGAGGACTGGCTGTCACCTGCATTCAAACACTAGGGCTCAGTGCTTTCTTTCCTATAGAAATGAACTGTCCCTCCTTCACAGGCACCCATGGCCAAATATGGACCATTTCCTCCCAAAATTCCTCATACATAAGAGTTTCTCCCAGACAAAAGCTACCTGGACAGGCTGCTTTGGATGGTCTTTGCCTCTTGTGGCCATGTGTATTCGGCCCTAAAACACTGGGACTCCATGTTTCCCCTCCTATGGAAAAAAACCATCCTTCTTCTCCAGGTGCTTATGGCCAAAATTAGGATTCCACCTCCAAAATCCTATATCCAAAGATTTTTCCTGCACAAAAGCTGTCATTACAGACAGGTCTGACTGGCCTTGGCCTCCTGAGGGCTGGCTCTCACCTGCCTTCCAAACAGCAGGCTCAGTGATTTCATTTCTATGGAAAAATTTGGATTTAACATCCAAAACTTCATATATCCAAAAGCTGCTCCTAGATAAACCTTCCTGGACAGACAGGTATTTCTGGCCTTGGCCTCTGGTGTCTACAGCTCATCAGTCCCTGAAACACTGAGGCTCCATTGCTCTCCTGTAGAGACCATGGTGAAACTGAGGGGCCTCATGGAACCACGGAGACCATTCTGGCACTGTGGGGCCTTCTGAAATTAAGGGGTGGCACCAAGTGACACCAAGGACATCACTGTGGCACTGCTGGGCCATATGGTTCCAAGGGGCTGGTGTGGAGCAGCAGGGCTGTGTGGAACCAAGAGGCCATTGCTGCATTACAGGGCCCTGTGCAGCCAAAGGGCCCTTGTGATCCTGCAGGGCACCGTGGATCCATGGAGACCATTGTGGCATTGCCAGGCCCCACGGAATCATGGAGACCATTGTGACACTGTGGGGCCCCATGAAACCGAAGGGCCATTGTGACCCTGCAGGGTCTCATGGAACCAAGGGCTCATTGTAATACTGCAGTAGCAAGGAGAACATTGTGACACTGTGGGGCCCCATGGAACCAAGGGGACATGGAACAGATCTGGCTGCTCTGGTCCTCCCGGGGGCCACCTGGAAAGTTTGACTGATCCTGGCGAGTTGAGGGTTTCTTCTCATCAGCCATTGGAGCACTGGTGCCCTGTGCTTTCCTTCCTTGAGAAAAGAACCATTCCTCTTTCCAGGTGCCTATGGCTGAAATTGGTACTCCGTCTATAAAGTTCCCTGTACAGAAAGGCAGTCCCAGCCAGAATCTGCCAGGACAGACAGCTCTGGCTGGCCTTGGCCTCCTGCAGGCTGTGTTTCATTTGCCACCAAACACTGGGGCTCCGTTCGTTCCTTCTTATGGAAAATAACTGCCCTTCTTGTCTGGGGGCCAGGGCCAAAATTTGGATTTAGCCTCCCAAATTCTATCTTGCCTAGGATTGCTCCCAGACAAAAGTAGACAGAACAGAGAGATCTGGCTGGTCTTGTTCTTTCGGTGCTTTTCTTAGACTACAAGCTGAAAGTTTTGATTTCCCAAATGTTGGAAAGGGCCCAGATATCTCCCCAAGTGGTATTTGGAGAACTCAAGCACATGAATACTGTACAGGGACAAAGGAGCTCTGTGCTCAGTGGGATGGAGACTGAAGACAGCAGAGGAGAGCCCTGTGGGGGATTGAAGGCTGGTTTCAGAGATGGTGGATCCCTTTGAAGTACTAGAAAACAGCAAAAGAAAGTCATCTAAGTCTTTGTGCGACCAGGCAGAGGCAGGCAGGATGCAGAGCTGACAGCAAAAGAAGGAGCAGCGAGGTGGGGCAGCCGGGGGATGGCGACAGCCTGCAGGGACAGAGGGCAGGGCATGGACACTGTAGGACAGCCTGGGCTGCACAGGGCACAGGGATGGGCAGCAGCTGAAAGGCCCTGCCAGAGCCAACTGCTGCAGCACTTGGGCCATGGCTGCTGGCCCTGGGCCTGAGGCCAGCAGGGGACAAGTAAGCCTTGCTGTGCTGGGGCCTCATTGCCTCCTTGTCCCTGCTCAGCAGCCTGGCAGGGGCTGCCCCATGGTCCTGCCCTTGGCATTGCACATCCCCAGAGCCCAGTGGCCCGGGAAGAGCCCTGAGCAATGAGGGAGGGACAGGATCTGCCTTGCCAGGGGCTGGGGCTCAGGCCTTGGCCCTTTGCAATCCTGAAACACATCCAGATTTGCTCAGCATCTAAAACATATTTCCTTAGCTTGTTCTCACCTCTCATCACTACTTCCAGTGTTAGGCTCTAACTGGAATCTGGGGACAGTTTCACAGTCATGTCCCTCAGTGGGATCCATTAAAACTTCAAGAAACTTTGGATTTTACTCTGACTTTGAGTTCTTGAGAAGTTTTTTGAACACTTTCTCAGGGACTGAGTTTGATGTAAACAACATCAAAGCCCTGAGGGGGTCATAAATCTCTTTGTGCTGTGTCTGTGCTGCTGAACTGGGCTGGGCTTCTGGTGCAGTGGGAGCTCCAGGCCACCAAGAAAAACTTCAAAAAGTCATTTCTGCTGAGGAGCAGTTTCTCTTCCAGCCCAGCAGGGCTGAGGGCACTGCCTGCAGGCACTGAGGGGACAGGAGCCAGGCACAGACAGGCTAAAGGCAATCAGGACTGGGAAGACATTGAGCTGAGACTTCACTTGGAGAAACATCTTCACAGCCCTGGACATGGTGAGTGTGTGGGTGCAGGGCAATGTCCCTTGTGCTCCTGGAAGGATCTACTGGAGCCAGCACACCCCAGAGACTGGGGGATGTGTCAGGAGGAGTCTCCCAGATACTCTGAGGCACAGGAGGAGGAGGAGGAGGATGTGCTGCAGAGTGGGGCTGTCCTGGGCACCATCAGAGGGACAGGGCAGGATGGCTCCTGCTGCCAGGAACAGCTGCAGGGGCTAAAGCTGGGCCTGCAGCCAGGGCTGCCCAGGGCTGTCCTAAAGAGCAGCTCCTGCAGCCCTCAGGGCTCTTGGCCAGCCCAGGGCATGTGCCACCTGCCAGGGACAGCTCTCAGCCTGCCTGGCAGCTCCCCATGGACTGTGGGGAGAAGTTGGAGGGGGAAGGAGCCACCCGCATCAGGACAGATTCCTCCTGCTGTGCAGATGGTGCTGCATGGCCAGGGCTGCTCTCGGCTTTCTCCTGAAGGGAAGGGAAAGGGGTTGTCAGGTGTGTCTGTGTCACTGAGATGCCTGCACTGTCCCACTGGGCATCAGCAGATCTGCCTCACATCTCCGTCAAGAAGTGCCTCCTCACCCTCCTCTGCCTACAGACAGCAGCAGCAGCACCTTGACTTGCAGCATCTCAGTTTGTCTGAGCGGCCCTTAAGGCCCTGCTGGCAGGGAGATGCCCCTGGGCAGTGCCCTGTGCTGGAAGGGGTGTAAGGGCAGAGCTGAGCCTCCAGGGTTGGGCTGGGCTCTGGGAGCATTGGCAGGGACAAGACGTGGATAGAGAAAAACAGCACCCAGTAAGCACAACTGCAGGCAGCAGAGAACCAGACCAACCCTGGATATCCTTCTCTGTCTAGTTGCATGGGAAAAAGAGGGTGGTTTGGAGAAAATGATTTTTTGCTGGAGTCTTCAAAAATTCCACTTATTTTTCAAGCATGTTTCATGTTTAGCCCCCCTGAAATAGAGAGAGGTGTAATAAATAAAGGGTCCCTGTGTGGGTCATGCAAGTCTGACTGCACTGGGGCACAGGTAGCCCAGTTTTCCCTCTGGACTCCTCAGTGTTCAGGCTGAGAGCAATGCTAAGATGAGGCAGGAATTCAGCAGCACAAACCTGAGCTCAAAATAGAAATGTTTACTGAAGTTAACCACACAGGAATAGAAATTGTTGTGAGGGAATCCCTAAAACAGTCCCATAGGACTGAATCAAAGATGATTGATCCCAACTTGTCAATGTCTCCTTTCAACAGTCCAAAATGCCCAGAGTGAAAAAATGTCCAACAGCAGCTCCATCAGCCACTTCCTCCTGCTGGCACTGGCAGACACGTGGCAGCTGCAGCTCCTGCACTTCTGCCTCTTCCTGGGCATCTCCCTGGCTGCCCTCCTGGGCAACGGCCTCATCATCAGCACCGTAGCCTGCGGCCAGCACCTGCACACCCCCATGTTCTTCTTCCTGCTCAACCTGGCCCTCACTGACCTGGGCTGCATCTGCACCACTGTGCCCAAAGCCATGCACAATTCCCTCTGGGACACCAGGAACATCTCCTACTCAGGATGTGCTGCTCAGGTCTTTTTCTTTGTGTTTTTCATTTCAGCAGAGTATTTTCTCCTGACCATCATGTGCTATGACCGCTACGTGTCCATCTGCAAACCCCTGCACTATGGGACCCTCCTGGGCAGCAGAGCTTGTGCCCACATGGCAGCAGCTGCCTGGGCCAGTGGCTTTCTCAACGCTCTGCTGCACACAGCCAATACATTTTCCCTGCCCCTGTGCAAGGGCAATGTCCTGGGCCAGTTCTTCTGTGAAATCCCACAGATCCTCAAGCTCTCCTGCTCACACTCAAACCTCAGGGAACTTGGGCTTCTTGCTCTTAGTGCCTTTTTAGGTTTTGGCTGTTTTGTGTTCATTGTTTTCTCCTATGTGCAGATCTTCAGGGCTGTGCTGAGGATCCCCTCTGAGCAGGGACGGCACAAAGCCTTTTCCACCTGCCTCCCTCACCTGGCCGTGGTCTTCCTGTTTATGAGCACTGGCATATTCACCTACCTGAAGCCTCCCTCTGTCTCCTCCCCATCCCTGGATCTGGCCCTGTCAGTTCTGTACTCGGTGGTGCCTCCAGCCCTGAACCCCCTCATCTACAGTCTGAGGAACCAGGAGCTCAAGGATGGTCTGAGGAAAATCATCATGAACACGTTTCAGAAGGAATAAACCCCCATTCTCCTGTATAACTCTTTCGGTGTTGCTCATTAATGCCCACTCTGTGTCTTGTGGGGTTTTTTGCTGTCACAGGTATTATATTTTTGAGTATTTGTTAACTGTGAAATTTTTATCTGTACCTTTTTTACTTCACTATTCACATTCCTAGTGTGAACCACAGGCTATATAACCCAGGGGTTGTACTACATATGTGCTTACACAAATTAAAGAACTCGGTATTGCTGTGTTTGCCTGACATCTTTCCTCCCTGGGTACTCTGGAGCTGCAGGGTCTGTTCCTCTGGGAATATCTAGGGTGAAAAGGGATGCTCACTGCTAGGCACCCCCAGGGCTTCTGCTCCATAACCTCCACTTCCTTCACTTCCACACTCCCCTTCAGAGCCTCTGTGTTGGTTTAAGGCCTCAGGGCTCTCTCACTTCTGTCCCAGTCCTGCTGTGTGACTGTGCAGGGACAGGCCATGGACTCTGCAACAGCATTTCCATCATGCAAGGGCATCTCCCCAGTGCAGGGCCTGAAAGCTTCAACCTCCTTCCCAGTTTGCTCTCAAGGATGTTCCCAACACAGCACCCTGGAGAGGAGAACAGCAGTGACAGCCAAAGTGTGGCAGTGTTCAGGGAGGGACTGTCCCAGCAGTGTCCCTGCAAACCCAGTGCTGCTTCCAGCAGTGCCTCTCACCCCAGGGCACAGAGGTTGCTGTTCCCTGCCTGGAGGGACATCAAGTGAGCGGGTCAGGAGTCTGTGTTTGCAGTGGAGGGACATTCCACAGCCCTGAACATTCTCTGTGTGTATGTGGGGACACAAACCCAGTGAGCACAAACACCTTCAGCTGTTTCTGGAGTTTCCATAGTGTAACATCCCCTGGGAACCCCTGGATGCAGGGCTGGGATGAGCTCCTGTGCCCAGAGCTCCCTGTGACCATCTCTCTGTCCATGGAGCATCTCAGGCAGGGGAAGGGCAGAGTGACACCTGCAGGGCTGAGGTCCCTGCCAGGCTCTGGCAGTGGCAGAAGAGCCCAGGTGCCCCTGCCCTGCTGCAATGAACTCTGTGTGTGTGCCAGGGAAGGACTCGTGTCCCTGGACACCCCTGGGGCTCTGAGCAGGGCATGAGCTCAGTAGTGGGCACCTGACAGAGCCCTGACATTTCTGGGGGTGCCCATAAGAGCAGAGTTGGGCAAGGTGGCTGTGGTTAAACCCCTCTGGGCATCCAGTGACAACAGAGGGTCTCTGTCACTGTCCCTCCTTACACAGAAAACAGGACAAAATAAGGTGAACAGTTGTAGGTCACTATAAAGAGAGATTCATGTCAGGGGGACTACAAAGCAAGAGCCAAATGCAGAAGCAAGGAAAACCATGGAGAGACAAGAATTCAGCGCAAGAATTCAACACGTCATAATTGATTCAGAAGACAAGTGTATTAATACAGAAAATGCAGAGGCGCTCTTATCCCCCTCATGTCCCTGCTAATCAGGACATCCCATGGATTGGAGGATCCCTTGGGTCAGTCCATCCCAGCTGTCCCATCCCTGTGTCCCCAAGAACACTTGCCCCTCCTCCAGTCTATTGGTTTAGGGGTTGCAGAGATGTCTCATGTAGGGCCAGCCCTGCACAGGAGCAGCCAAAGCCTTGGGCTGGGACCAAACCCACTCCAACTCCAACAGCCAAGCACAGCAGGACAGGGGCTACTCTGGGCAAAGGGAACTCTATCCCAGCCACACCCAGGCCAAGGGGGCTCAGGAGGCTCTTCCCACCTTTGTTGTTCCCCAAATCAATGAATCTATTCCTTGGAGAGCTCTTTGAAGACAGAATTGACAGACAGGCAGAGTAGAGCTATAAAATGCACCAGTACAAACACAGCAGCTCCTGTGAGCAATGAACCCTCCAGGGCAGTGCTGTGGCAGGAGAAGCACCCAGGAGGAGGAGGATGAGCTCAGTGCATGTGTGTGTGTCCCAAGGCACAGAGGGTGACAGTCGGCAGAGGTCAGGGCAGGGCTGGCTGTGGCAGGGCAGATCCAGGGGCAGTGAGATGGGAGTGTGCAGCCTGCAGGGACACAGCAGCAGCTGTGGGACAGCACAGGACAAGCTGTGCTGGACATGGCCAAGGGCCCTGGCAGGGCTGGCAGTGCCCAGGAGAAGCCAAGTCTTGGTGCCCTGGGGCACATCAGGGTCTGTGCCAACAAGGGCTCTGAGGAGACACCTTGTCCTGAGCAAGACTGGGCACTGTTACTCCTTGTGCTGCCTTCAGCATCCCCCCACATCCCAGTGGCCTCAGGGATCTGCTGGGACCAGTCCCTGGGGAGCCTTGGTCAGGAATGGCCCTGGGAGGCTCCTTCATGATCCCAGGGACTGCAGGTTTTTCAGAGAACTTTGGGCTTTGCTTTTGCTCTGAGAACTTTGTGCAACCAGGCCCACCAATTATCTCCTCCAAGGAGTTTAGGAAGAACTTCTGTTGGTGATGAACCTCAGTGGGACTGACACTGAAACTGTATGAAAAACAGAAACTCCCCAACATCTACTCAGTGCTGGAGAATTTAGGCATTACTTTATTCTGACCAGGATGTTATTGTGGCCAGCATATGCAATAGAAATCATTCCGCCCACATGTGCCTTTTTTGTGCAGTGAAAATCATTCCATCACACATGTTTTTTTACTAGGCTTTTCACATATTTATACAGACAAAACCCAAAGAAATTCATGTTACATTGAAGAAATTAATTGATCTAAATTCTTAGTATTTGATCTCCTGTCAGTTATTGATCCCTTTGCCTTTGATGTGAATTAGGCCCTCATTCTTTGATTGTCTTACCAGTCTTTTCCCAGACCAGGTGTCTTCAACCACATTGCAAGTGATGTTTGTCAATGCTCGTTTACCTCCTGTGTATCTTCTGATTACTCCCAGTCTGTAGATGTTGAACCCATCAGGCCTCACCCAACCTTGGTGAACAGAGTCTTTTGAAGAGAAACTTCAACTGCCCACCTCCTGGGCAAAGGCAAACAAACCCCTGACAGATGTTACATTTAAAAAACCCTAATAGTTGTATCATTTGCAACAATTCCATTAGGTTCAGTGTCATAATGCTCTCCTTGGATCCATGAGGCCCCACAGTACTACAACTGTCCCTTCATTCCAAGAAGCCCTGAAGTGTCACAAAGGTCTCTACAATTCCATGAGTCCCCACGGTGTGACAATGCCCCCTTGGTTCCATGTGTCCCACACTGTTACATGACTCCTTAGTACCATGGAGTCTTGTAGTGTCACAATGGTCTCCTTGGTTCCATAGTGCCACAATTGTCACAATTTCCATGGTACCACAAATGCCCCTTGTTCCCACAAGGCCCCACAGTGTCACAATGGCCCCTTGCTGCCGTGACACTGTGTAATGTCACAGTTGTCTCCATGATTCCATACTGCCCTGCAGTGTCACAATGCACCACTGGTCAATGAGGCTCCAGTGTCACTATGGCCCCTTGACTCCATGGACTCTCACAGTGTCACTGTGGTCCCCTTGGTCCACAAGGCTCTGAATTTCCACAATGGCTCTTTGGTTCCATGAGGTTTGGTACAGTCACAATTCACTCCTTGGTTCCACGAGGCCCTGCTGATTCACAGTGCCCATGATCCCATGAGTTTCCATGGAGCCACCACCATATCTTTGGATCTGCATTATCTCAATGATCTCCTTGATACCATCCTGCCCCAATGTCTCAGTGGCTTTTTGGTTTCAAGATTTTCCACAGTGCCACAATGGTCTCCTTGGTGCCATGAGGATACAGAAATTCCACATAAACATTGAGCAATGCCTGACTAACACACCCATGAACATCTCTCTCCATTCAAATCAGGGGTTAAAGGTGAGAATGGCACCAGCAGCTTCCATCTGCAACACAGACCCAGGGAAAGGGCAGGACAGAGACTTCAGCTGAAAGACTCTGGGAATTCACAGAATCACGAGGTTGGAAGAGAACTTCAAGATCAAGTCCAGCTCCTGCCTAACACCTCCATATGGCACCAATTGCCATAACTAATCTTTTTTAAACATATAGGGATGGTGTCTCCACCAACCCCTGGAGAGATCATTCCAGAATTTTATCACATTTCTTGTAAAAGACATTTTTCCTAATATTGAACCTATATTTATCTTGGCAAAGTTTATGACTGTGATCTCTCATCCTGTCAGTTGCTGCCTGGTGAAAGAGACAAACCCTCACCTGGCTAACACCACAGTTCAGGAAGTTGTAGAGAGTGATAAGGTAACCTCTGAGTCTACTTTTCTGCAGGAGAAACAACCCCAGCTCCTTCAGCCACTGCTCACAGCACTTGTGTTCCAGACCCCTCACCACCGTTGTTGCCCTTCCCTGGACATGCTCCAGCCCCTCCTTGTCCTTCCTGAATTGGGGGGCCCAGAACTGGACACAGTGCTGTCCAACCAGTGCCCAGCACAGGGGAAGAATCACTGCCCTGGTCCTGCTGGCCACACCATTCCTGATCCAGGCCAGGAGCCATTGGCCTCTTGGCCACCTGGGCACACTGCTGGCTCATGTCCAGCCTGCTGTCCATCAGTGCCCCCAGCTCCCTTTCTGCCTGGCCACTGTACAGCCACTCTGTCCCCAGCCTGTAAAGCTGCAGGGGTTGTTGTGGCCAAAGTGCAGGACCCAGCTTTAGTTAAACCTCAAATTGATTGACTTAATCCCTGGATCCAGCTTGTCCAGGTCCCTCTTCAGAACTTCCTAACCTCCAGAACACTCACACCCAGCTTGGTGTCATCTGCACATTTCCTGATGTTGCACTCAATGCCCTCATCCAGATCATCAATGCAGACACTGAAATCCACGCTGGCTGGCTCTGATTTCTCCACCATCCTGTGGGTGCCCTGTGATGGCACTCAAGGTGATCTGTTCCATCACCTTGCTGGGCACTGAGGTCAGGCTGACAGGCCTGGAGTTCCCCAGCTCTTCCTTCCAGCCCTTCTTGGGGATGGGCTCACATTGGCACCTTCAGTCATCTGGGACCTCCCTGGTGAGCCAGGACTGATGGTAAATGATGGAGAGCAGCTTGGGAACCTCATCCAGCAGCTCCCTCATCCCCCTAGGATGGATCCCATCTGGTCCCAGAGACACCTGTGAGCATCTGAGTGGCTCAGCAGGTCCCCAGCTGCTTCCTCCTGGATTTCAGGGATTCTGTTCTGCTCCCCTTCCCCATCGACCAGGTCAGGAGATCACTTGTCCTGAGGACAAAATGTCTTACACTTGAAAACTGAGGCAAAGAAGGGGTTAAGTTCCTCAGACTTTTCTTCATCTTTGGTAACCATATCTTTGCCCAATAAGGAATGGAGGTTCTCCTTGTCCCTGCTTTTCCTGCTGAAGTGTTTACAAAATAAGTTATTTTTATCCTTCACAGACACCGCCAGGCTATATCCTAATTGAAGTTTCACCTCTTATTTTTCTCGATGACCTAACCACATCTATAAACACTTCCTGAGTTGCCTGCCCTTCTGTCCAAAGGTGATGCAGCCTCTTTTATCCCTGAGTTCCATGCCCAGCCAGACCAGTTATTTTCATTGTTAGCTGACTTTTGGCACATGGGACAGGCTGTTTCTGCTCCCTCAAGATTTCGTTCTTGAAGTGTCTCCATCCTTCCTGCAATAGTTTGCTTTTAAAGACTGTTTCCCTTAAAAAAATCAGCAGACCTCAGAGCGGCACCTGGGGGTCCAGGAGGGCACTTGGAGGTCACGGAGGAGAATCTGGGACCCTTCGGGGTCCGGGCGGGCACTGGGGGGGGCTCTGACAGGGCTCTCTGTGGCGCAGGGGATGATGGGAGTTGTAGGCACGGGTATAATGCAGTTTAAAGGAGCTGCGGAGCATCATGGGAGCTGTAGGCATTGCTGCAATGACTCCATGGGAGGTGCGGAGCATGATGGGGGATGAAGTCTCAGCTGGAAAGGCGTTTTACCGGAACCGCGGAGCATGATGGGTGTTGTAGTCCCGGAAGTAGATCTTGCGGATAGTTTGGGGTCCGGGAGGGCACTGCGGGGACACTTTTGCCTCTGAACGGCGACTTGAGGTCCTCATGGCAGGACGTGTACGGTTCGAGAGAGGTTGGAGAGATCTTAGGGAGCTCTAACCGGGCTCTTTAGGGCACGGGGCATGGGAGGAATTTTATGCAACTGACTGGGTTATGAGGTGCTCTGAGCTCGCAGGGGATGGCAGGAGATGAATTCCCAGAAGTGCCTGTAACGGGCATCTGTGGGCTTGGGAGCATTCAGGGGATTCAGGGACGTTTTTGGGAGGTTCCCAAATGGGCACTGAGGGGACACTTAGGGGTCCTGGAGGTTCTGGAGGAAATCTATTGGACATATGGGGGGGGAGTACCGGGGTTCTGTGGATCGCAGGGCATGACGGGTATTTTAGTCCCGGCTCCATTGGGGCTCTGGGGGGCCGTGGGGCATGACGGGAGTTAGAGGCAGAAAGGAAAGATGGCGCTGGCTCCAGGCACCACCCCTGAGGCCCCGATCCCCGATGCTGAACCTCCTTGGGCTGGCACACACCTGAGGAGTGTGTCTGTTTTCCATAGGGAAAATTAAGAGTTTTAGATTGCATCAAAAATAACAAAAAGGAAAAATTCCTCTTTCCCTGAGAGCAGCCAGCTATCCAATCAAAGCAGATCCCAGGTGAGTGAGGACAGACAGGATGGGGTTGGGAATGTGGATCAGGATTGTCCACACTGGGTCAGAGCTCAAGGCACAGCTTCTCTGAGCAGGCCAGACCACCTGGGGAGAGACCATGGATCAATATCAATCACAGAATGCTGCAATCACCTCTGCTTTAAAGGGAATAGTTATAAAATCCATCCTTTAAAATAGGAACAGATATTTTTAAGAAGCATTTCGAAGTATTTTTCCATAACTATTGTAGGAAACGTTTCTAATGAAGTGCACCAGGCCAGAGGGAAATTAAGGCAGAGCCATTGTTTGTTGGAAAACCTCTCAAGAACTCCAAGTGAGAATCAAACTCCAAAGTTTCTTCAAGTTTTAATGGTTCCCAGGGCGGAACATGAGTGAGAAAGTGTCCCCAAGCCACAATCAGAGCAGAGAACTGGAGGCAGAGCTGACAGGTGGGGACAAAGAGAAGCCAAGTCTTGGTGCCCTTGGTCTGTGCCACCGAGGGCTGTGAGGAGACACCTTGTCCTGAGCCACTGGGGCCTCCTGGTTCAGCCCCAGCAAGGCTGGGCACTGTCACCCCTTGTCCTGCCCTCAGTGTCCCCCCAACATCCCAGTGGCCTCAGGGATCTGCTGGGACCAGTCCCTGGGGAGCCTTGGTCAGGAATGGCCCTGGCGGCTCCTTCATGCTCCCAGGGACTGCAGGTTTTTCAAAGGACTTTGGGTTTTGCTTTTGCCTTGGAGTCCCTGAGAGCTTTGTGCAATCATGGCCTCCTATTATCTGCTTTAATTAGTCTCTTGAGAGCCTTTGTCAGTAACAACACTCAGTGGGGCTCATTAATGTTTTAAGGTATTTCTGCTTTCTAAGGTACTTTTCTTTTTCCTTTCTTCTCTGAGTCTCTGAGAGGTTTTTGGCCAATCATGGCCTCCAATTCTCTCCTCCAAGGAGTCCATGAGGAGCCTGTGTTGGGGATGGACCTCAGTGGGACCCATTAATGCTTTGAGACATTTTGGGTTTTTCTTCTGACATGGACTCCTGAAAAGGTTTGTGCAATCTCCTCTCAGGCCCTGAGGCTCAAGGACTCAGCACCAAATGCACCATGGGGCTCATTTTAAAAAAAGCAAACCATGACACCCATGGCAAACCATGGCTCTGCTTTGATTTCCCTCTGGTTGAGAACATATACAGCAATTTGTTAGATTAAGTACTTTGGCTGCTTTTGATCTTGACATTTTTATGACCATTTTCATGAATAATCCTTGGTAAAACTCTAGGGGTGTTTCTGCAAATAAAGATTCTGGCTGACTCTCAAGATACAATTTGTAGGCATCAGTAGTAGTTTAGTGACACAGGTTTTCATTCTTTTTACTCAATCTCATTTGGGTTAGGAACAATAATTCTGTTGTCCACAGAGCTGACACATGTTTAATTCCAGAATAATGTCCCCCAGGTCCTTTGCTGTTCAGCTTTCCTGCACTGTCTGTGGCTGACAAGGCTTGGTGGGTCCTTTCCCCTCTGGCTGGAGAGGTGCCTCATCCCAGTCCCTGAGGGCACCCAGGCTCCTGGTTGGAATTCCTGTGGAATCCCCTCAGCGTCACATCAGCCTTCTCATGGAGCCCCTGGATCAGAGCATTTTCCAAAGAGCTGTTGGGACAAACAGGGAAATTTGGTCTGGCTGTCCTGGTTTGAAAGGACAGGTGTCTGCCAGTAAGGGCAGAAGTTTCCTTTTGGGATAGAGACTTTGGTTCCACTCCCCCCCCAAGTATTATAATTGTTTGAATCAAGGACTCTGAAGCAGAGATAAGGGGGTGGGAATAACAGCTCTTTTACTAATATATCTAACTGTACAAACAGAAAACAATAACAGTTAATATTGCTAACAGAACGAAATAGATAACTCAGTGTCAGTCCCTTTAGATGCAAGCACGCTGTTTCTGTGCTTCGTCCACAGCCCGGATTTGCCGAAGGGCAAGTGGGAATGGAGGCAGGAGGGAGGTGGGAGGGGCAGCAGTGGCCACGCCGGTCTCAGGCGGGAACGGGCTCACCCTCACCGAGGGCGGCGGCTCCTTGCTCACCGTGTGTGTCCAGGGGATCAGCTGTGTCCGCAGAGGCAGGAGGCTGGAACGGGGCAGATGCAGGGCAGGTGATCGCAGAGGGTCTGGCTCTGCTGTGCTCGGCCGCGTGGCTGAACGATCCCAGGCGTCCTCCTCCCGGCTCGCCGGAAACGCGAGTGCCCTCCCGGAAGCCTCAGAGGCCCCTCCAGGAGCCGTTCCCACCCACACCTTTGTTTGGACCCATCAGGGACCCTGGGTGTAGCCCGGCCAGCTCCATTGGCATGATAATGGGAAAAATTCTTTCAATTGACACAGTAACAGAAAAAAAAACTCAACCCCCAACACTGGCAGGATCTGTAAAACAATATCCCATAATATCCACTTTTTCTGGCACAGAACACTTGGCTGTACGGACATATTCCCATCTTGCTCAGCAAGGGTTCAGGATTCAGGTTTTTTTTCCCCAGAGCTGTTCCTTCAGCTCACTCAGGAGGCCCATTTGGCCTCTTCACCCACACTCTGGCTCCATTATTAGGACTGGTGCATCCAAACCCTTTATCTCCATGAACAGCAGAGATTTGAGGTGGATGTTCTTTTTTCACAGTTGTTTTAAAATTGCAGTATCAACAATTATGCTACCCTGCCATGGGGTTGAATAATCCAATTGTTCACTATTGTTTAAGAGAATTACTTTAATTTCTCCTTGATAATCTGCACTGATTACTCCTCCCAAAACATGAACACTTCAAGGCCAAGCTCAAGTGAGCATTTATCAAATCAAAGTGTCCTGGAGGAATCTGAATTCATATTCTGGTATTGATCATTCTCATTTTCTTCTGATTTATGCTAATTCATTCTAATGCATAAAGGTCCAGCCCTGCAGCCTCTGGGGTGGCCCTGTCAGGGGCCGTCACAACTGGAATAATTTCCCAGGCAGTCCAAGTGTCACTGTCCGTGGTTGTATTTGCACATTGGGTGCAGCCATGCACATCCAGGCAGTTTCCATTTCCCAGTATTCCTGTTGTTAGGGGAATGGAGCACATCTGTGAGATGGGATTTTTAATATGACAAATTCCCATCCCCTACTTTTTTAACAATTGCTTCATCTGTTCAATCAATGCTGCAGCTTGTGGGTGGTCTGGTATATGAAAAACCCAGCAGTCTACCTTTATTCTTCACGGCAACAGAGAAAGTATTCCACATCCTAGTGTCAGCAAAAATCTGCCAATTTCATCCCTTCCTCTTTCATTCATTGTATACAATCTCACAGAGTGCACCAGTGATGTTTGGGTCCTGGCCAATCATTTTGTGTAGAGTATTAATTTTTACATCCCTGAGCAGGAAAAGCTTAAAAAATAGTATTTGGTGCAATATTTTACAATGTCATTTTATATATACGTGGAAGTATATAGATCACATTTTTATTATATTATAGATATGTACTTAATTATTTATTATATTATTACTCTTTCCTTTGCACAAATGAATCCATGTTCAGGAATAAAAGCCTTTTCTGTCACTCCATGTTGGAGAATTTTGACAGCAATCATTCTCTCTGTTGGTGCTGTTTCTGAGATGCCATTAATAAAATTCATCCTCATCTTCCCAAACACAAAAGTGCTTTTCATTTTTCCATATGCAATTTTTGCATGCATTCTAATACATCCAATGGCTCAGCTTCTTTCAGCTGACTTCCCCACTGTTCTCAAGATGCTCTGAACACAGCCCACTTAGGAACCGGCAAACTCTAGGGAAGGTTTTCCCTCTACCTGGGAATTTAGGACAGGACTGATGTCTTACATTTACATAAAAAAACCAACATTTTGTGGTGATCTAGCCAGAGCACACAAACTTTGTTTTACCAATAGGCAGGGTCAGCAGCAGAGACACAGACACCAAGTTCAGGAATCAGTGTCATTTACTGTACATCATTCTGGTTTCATTCTCCTCTTGGGTTCCTCCCAAAGCCTGACCAGGGCTCAAGGAGGAACCAAGGGAGATGACTTGGGTCACACATCCCCAAACAAGGCCAGATGTCAGATTTTATGACCTTGTCCAGTTTCTAAATACAGAAAGGTCATTATATGCTTCACTAATGAGTGGATACATCTGTCAGAGTGCTAATGACCATGCATATTTCGCTAATTAGTGGATACAAAGATAACCTTTGGTTGGAAGGTTCATCCAGAGGTTGTCTTTGGCTCAGGGCCTGATGACCAGGCCTTGGCACTTCAGGGATGTGCTTTACTGCTGGGCTTGACAGTGCTGGATGAATGACTGGACTCAATGTGCTCAGATGTCTTTTCCAACAGAAAGGATTCTAAAATTCCAAGATTCTATCTGCTGGATTTTGTTAGGTTCTGGTTGGCAGCATTACTTGGGTCAAAATGTCCCCTCTTGCTCAGTTCTTGTGGCCTAAGGCTTCAGCTCCTTTAGCTTTTGGTGCTCATCTGCTCATGCTGAACGAGATGACTTGCAGAGAAGAATACAGTTCATCCAATTCCTTCTGGGGCACTGAGAGGGGAGTGTGTTGGAACCAGGAGCATTGTTTGGTGTCATCTCTCTGCTCTTCACACCTTTCAGCACTTTGAACCAGCCAAGAGCTTTCTCCAAGCGTGCAATGAAGCAGCTGTTCCTGCTCCCAACTCTGGCTCTTCCCAGTCTCTGACCTTGACTGGTTTTGTCCCTCTTGCTCTGCCCTCTGTTCCCCCTGTGCTCCATGGCTGCTGCCCAGGGCTGTGGAACTGGCACAGATCAAGGGCTCCAGTCCCTCCTTTCTCTGTCCTTGGAGCTGCCTGCTCACAGCAGCCTTTTCCATCTGCAATCTCCACATGAGTGGGAGTCCCCACCTCTGTTCTCTGCACTCCTCCAGGAGCCCAGAGCTGCTACCTCAAGTCCCTGCTGGCCCTGGGGCTCGCAGGTGCCCCAGGCTGCTGTGACACCACTGCACACGGGAGGGAAGAGTGGCCAGGGCTGTGCTGGAATTCAGCTCCATGTGCTGCTGCTGCTGCTGCTGCTGTGGGGGTCATTTGTCCAGCCCTGCCCCAGAATCAGGGATCAGATACAGGCACTTCTGCTGCTCCCTCGGGATCAGTAATATGGGGAACATATATAGTTTTGAAAATTCAGGATTTTAGAAGCCAATAATATGCTTAAGCATGTGGAGGAGAAATAGATCTCATGGAGAAACAGTATCCAACAGACCACATAGGAGCTTAGTTGCCAGGAAAAAAAACATTAAGATATATTGCGAAAACTCAGGAAAGCAACACCTAAGTGTTATACAAGCCTGACAAAGCAGAAATCTGAGGCTCCAAAAACCAGTCAGAACCAGAAAAGTGGTTTTCAGGGGAAAACATTAACCTGAGGAAAAGCCAGACCTGCACTTTGCCTGCCCAGAAGCAGAGGTCAAACAGCAATCACCAAGGAAGAAATATGGCCTTCATCCCAAGGACCACCGAACATGACAGCAGGAGGTGTGGCAGCTAATTATAATTCAAAGTGGGAGAAGGCAGAGATGGGTGGGCAGGGAGATGGGGGCTTGTGGGATCAATGTGTATTTACACCTGGAACCTGCCTGACCAGGTACACATGGTTTAGAGAAGATATCCCCCCATGTGTCCCAGCTGGCAATAAAACATACACTCTGCAATTTCGGTGTCAATTCCTGATTCCCAAAATCAGCGTGACACTCCAGATGCTCATGGAACCAAGGGCCAGTGTGACACAGCAGGACCTCATGGAAACAAGAGGCCATTGTGAGCCTGAGGGGCTGTAACATCCCAAAGCACTGAAATGCTCACTGGGATTGACCACTGGGGTCACTGGGGGTGACCAAAGGTTCCTTCACTCAGGTTTGGTGCACAAGAGAAACCCAAGCCAGATATTCTCAAGAGGTCAAAATGACACAAAAACTTCACTGGCAAAGTATAGAAAATCAAAGAACTCTTAAAAAGGATTTAATACATCCAATTCAACACAAAACATTCCCCATAGCAGGAACTTCATTAACTTAGCCCATTTTACATGGAAACCTTTAAACACTTAAGTTGTTGAAGTACCCAAAACTGTTTCATATCAAGAACATTAGAAGGAGAGGGAAGAGACAGAGACATAAAGACAGAAGCTCTATAGAAAGACACACACATGGCTACCAACTCTTCGGGTTCCAGTGTGGGAGACACAGACCCCAGCAGAAAGCAGGGTACAGACCATGGGGTGAGTGCCTGCTACGTGTTTTGAGCCCCTGGTCCTTCATGGGCCTCCCCCAGGTAGGATTTGTGATTGCTTGGACAATCAGAGCCTGGGTCAGCACCAGCCCACTGTGTGACTGACTGACAGCTCATCCCAAGGTGTCTGGGACATTGATCTCACCCAGCCTCTGACAGTGACCATGGTGACACTGCAGAACCCCCTGGAACCATGAGTCAGTTGTGACAAGGACAGCAGCAGATCCAAAGACATGATCGAGACACCATGGAACCTCATGGTACCAAAGAGACCATTGTGACACTCTGGTGCTCATGGAATCAGAGGGACCATTGTGAAACTCAGGATCCCTCTGGAACCAAGGGTCAAGAATGAGGCTGTGGGGCCCATAGAACCAATGAGCCATTGTGACACTGAAGGAGGAGGAATTAAAATTAAAATTAAAGACTTAAGGGTAAAAATACAGGAAGATGCTTTAGCTGGCAGGGGGCTGACAAGATTCTGTGAGTGCTCAACATTTGCTCTCTATACAAGAACAGGAGGACAGAGCAAGGCTTCAAGATAAGACAGAGAGCCAAGAATGCACAAACAGGATGGAAGAGCGAGGCCCCTTCCAGATAAGGGGGATTCTTTAGACCCCTGAGCCAGCGAAAATCTGTATCAAGGTTTGGAAAGTGACCAAAGACTAATATGTGTGCGCAAAGAAGGCGGGGTAAAAAGTTTAACAGAGAGGAAAAGTGTTTACTTCATTCCAGGGACCCCCAGACGACCACCAGAGTGACCAACAAGCAGCAGTGTGCAGTAGCAAAGAGGCCTGGAACTAATTTTAATATGAAGCAGGGACAGGCGGGGTTAGGAAATGAATACTTATTAGGTGCGTTGTGCAATCCTAGTTTATAGAGAATAAAAAGAGAGGTCCAGGTTGCTGAAGGTGTGCATGTTTTTGGAGGAGCTATCCCCCATGCACCTCAGTGCTGAATAAAATACATACCTCTAACTTTGTGAGTTACAAAGTTTTTCCTCACATCAGTTTGGGTGACCCCACTGCCCCCCTGAGATTTTGGGGTCCACCCTTTGCCCCACCCAGAGCTGGAGCTGGTGCAGTCTACACCACAGACTAAAGCGCTGGGGTGTACCTATGCTGCATCCTCCCCTGTGGTAATTCAGGTCTCCCTCCCTGGGGGTCTCACCTGCAGTTTTGGGGTACCCTGATTGCTGGGGTGCCCCTTGGCAGTCTCCCTGCCGCTGCAGCTCATCTGTGTCCATGTCGACCAGCAGGATGCAATGGTGGCCATCATCTTCTCCCAGCCTGTCAAGGTGAGTCAGGACACTTGAGTGCCCCAAGCATGACTTGGACATCCCCAAAAATGACCTGGATACACCTGGATCCCCCCAAAAATATCCTGGATCACACCCAAAATCACTTGGATACACCTCTGTACCCCCTGGACATCTGGATCACCCAAAACCCCTGAGGCCCCCAACACTGGTGTTCCAAAATCTTAATTGCTTTGACAGGGTAGACTGGGGTCCCTAAATCCTCTTTGATTTAATGGGGTCCTGATTGTCCCCATTTATCTCTACTAATCCCTCTCAGTAATCCCACTTTTGCCCCAGTGCTCCAAATAACTCCAGTGCCCCCTCTTATCCTCCCCCAGTGCTCTCAGTTTAACAGGTAACCCTTTGCACTCAAGCCCAAATAATGGACAGATCTGGTGCCCCAAAATCCCCAAATTACTTCAGTGGGGTAGACCTAGGTCTGGTTTCCCTAGATCCCCATTCACTTCAATGGATAGGCTTGATGTCCCAACATTTTTGGTGTTAAAAATCTCAATGTTGGGCTCAGAATTTCCAGATTTTGGGCTGAAAATGGGGATTTTTTGCCTTATGTGGAGGCACAGCACCAGCATGGACCACAAGTGTGGGATAAGGGATTTGGGGTTGGCTTCCAGGAATTCATCCAGGACTTTCAAAGCATCAGCAGCACAATCCTGGAGTGGGAATTCCCAAAATTCAGCCCAACATTTCCCCCAAATTTACCAAAATTTCCCCATTTGAGCTCCAAATTTCCACAAAATCCCTATTGACTTGAATGGGGTAGACCTGGTGTCCCTCAATCCCTACTGATTTTTAATGAGGTAGACCTGGTATTCCTATATTGCCATTGATTTCATTAGAAATATCTGATGCCTGAAAAATCCCTGTCAGGAGATTAATATGACAAGAGATGGGGCAACTAAGAGATGTTGTAAAAGAGGGTTTATTACCTCATGGCATCAGTCTTATAGAAGGGTGTGACATTAAATTGTGTTACATTCAACACCATGACATCAGAAGCTGTCTAATTGTTAGTTACAATGCCTGATGTTAGTTTTTTAGCCAATCACATACTTCTACAAAGTTTGTTAGAGTCTTTTTACACCAAGCATTAATTGCTTTGCTTTTCTTGGCTTTCCAGCAATATGTAATTTTTTCAGCCAATCATATGACACTTCACAAACCTACATTGATATATCTTAAGGTTCTAACTAGCTTTGTAATAGGCTCTTGCTAAACTTTGAAATCCTTTTACTATCTTACTTAACATGTTGCTTTGCTTACATAATACATATTTCTGTTCGCTTAAAACATAATTCTACTTAAAATACAAACTTCTATTCCTGTTTTATGTCTATTTTACTTTCAATGCTCTAATTCTTCAAGCCTTCTCCAAGGTCTTGGGTCAAACCTTGTATCCATCTCTGTCTCTGAGCCTGTATGCACAAGGCACTGAGAGCTCTCCATGCCTGCATTTCCCACATCACCTGCCATCTCTGCCTCCAATTTCCTGCTCTAACTGGAACCTGGGGACACTTTCTCAGTCTTGTCCCTCAGTGGGACCCATAAATGGTATCAGAACCTTTGGAGTTCAATTATGAATGAATTCTTGAGAGGTTTCCTAACAAACTATTGCTCTGCCTTGATTTCCTTCTAGTGTGGTGCAGTTCATTCAGAAAGTTTTCAACTCAAGTTATGGAGAAATATGTCGAAAGGATTCTTAGAAATACCCATTCCTGATTTAAAGGGTGCATTTTATTCCTATTCTCTTTAGAACAGAGGCAATTGCAGCATTCTGTGATTGATTGTTGTGAGAAATGGATCTGTAAAGGATTCTCAAAGCCTGAATGAAAGCTCACACAGTGTTGTACACCTGTATGCAAACTCTGAGATAAGGTGTGCTGACTTAGAAAGGCCAAGAAATAGAGAAGACATTGTTGAGAGGGAGACTGAACTAGAAACAATTTTCAGACTATAGCCTTGCAAAAAGGGCAGATATTTTTGAGAATTAGGGCTTGCATTGTGGCAAGACCACGTCGGGTAAAATAATAGGCAATTGGTGTTACAAGTATTAGCATCGCTGTTTGGCAAAATTAATAGGCTGAAAAATGTTTCTAAAATATTGTAACCAGGAAATAACTTGGGTTTTGATAAAATGGCATTGAATTTTATACCTCTTATGTTTCAGCCTTCATCAAGACTGATAATGGAATTAAATATTTTAAAATGCCTCTCAGGTGCCCTGTCTCTGGAGAGCCGGGATTTTCCAACCGTGCCGAGTCCCTAGACATCAGTCCCTGAGAGAGAGTTTTCAAAAAATCTTATCAAAACTCAAAGTCAGATTCAAACTCGAAAATTTATTGAAGTTTAATGGATTCCACTGAGGGACACAACTCTGAAAGTGTCTCCAGGTTCCAGTTAGAGAAGAACACTGGTGGCAAGGATGACAAGTGGGGACAAACAAGGGAAAGGTGTCTCTGATGCTGAGCAAACCTGGATGTGTCTCAGGAATGCAAAGGGCCAAGGCCTGAGCCCCAGCCCCTGGCAAGGCAGATCCTGTTCCTCCCTCATTGCTCAAGGCTCTTCCCAGGGCACTGGGCTCTGGGATGTGCAATGCCCAGGGCAGGACCATGGGGTGGCCCCTGCCAGGCTGCTGAGCAGGGACAAGGAGGCAATGAGGCCCCAGCACAGCAAGGCTCACTTCTCCCCTGCTGGCCTCAGGCCCAGGGCCAGTAGCCATGGCCCAAAGTGCTTTCCCAGCCAGGATGGTTGGAAAAGAAGAAGACAGATGGCTCAAGGGTCCAGTGATAGAAAAAGCAAGGACAGAAACTTGGAACTTGAAGTGGATTTTATGGAAATGTGTAAAATATAATACGCATGTAGCAACTGCAGATAAGCACCACGCTTTTAGAATCACGTATCTGCTAAGGTTAGGTGTTATGCTCTCCTGGACCTCAGGCCTGAATGTTGCCCTCTTCAACACCAAATCAGTGTTAAGGAGTCTTTTTCTGATACTTTGGAGATTTGGTAACAGCGTGACCTCAGGGACCCAAGGAGTCATCTATTACACTGGAACCTCATGGCACAATGGGTCCATTGCGACACAGCAGAATTCCATGGAGCCAAGAGGCCATTTAAACACTGTGCAGCTGCATGGAACCAAAATCCATTTGGACACAGCAGGGCCACATGGAAGTGATGGTCCATTGCGATACCGTAGATCCTGGGAGGCCATTGTGACACTGTGGAGACTCCTGGAGCTAACAGTCCACTGTGACAGAGAAAGGCCTCATGGAACCAATGGGTCATTGTGACATAGCAGGGCCTGACAGATCCAAGGAGTTCATGGTGACACTGCAGAACCTCATGGAACAGAGCATCCAAGGTGACACTGCGGATCCAAGGAGTCCATTGTGACACTGCAGAACCTCATGGAGCAAAGGGTCCGTTGTTACACTGGGGGCCCTGTGGAACCATGGGGATCATTCTGATACCGTGGTGCTCCATGAAACAAAGGGGCCATTCTGATACTGCCAGGCCTCATGAAACCAAGGGGCCAAATGTGCCACGGTGGGGCTTCATGGAACCAAAGATCCATTGTGACATTCCAGAGCCTCATGGAACAATGGAGACTGTTGTGACTCTTTGGGTCCCACTGGATCCAAGGGGCCATTGTAGCACTGCAGGGCTTTGTTTAACCAAGAGGCCATTTTAGCACAGCAGGTCCCAATGGAATCAAGGTGATCACAGGGACACAGTGAGACTCTGTGAGATGAAGGTTCCATTCTGACACCATGGAATCAAGGAGGCTATTTTGAAGCAGTGGAGCCTCGTGGAATCATGGATACGGGGAATGCACTGTGAGACCTCCTCTAACCTAAGGACTTTGTGGCACTGCAGGGCCTCTTGGAGCCAAGGGCACAGTGGTAACACAGTGAGGGTCCATGAGACCAAGGGGGCATTCTTACGCTGCAGGACCAAGGGTCCATTGTGGCACAGCAAAGCCTCATGAAAGCACAGAGACCATATTAAAAGTTTGAGGCCTTGTGAAACCAAATTGTGGCACTTCAGGGCCTTGTGAAAATAAGGGGACACTAATGACACTGTGGGGCTCAGGGGGAGCAAGGGATCACTGTGACACTGTGAGGTCTTATGATACCAATGCTCTATTGTGACATTGCAGAGCCTTATGGAACCATGGAGACCACTGTGACACAACAGACCTCACTGAACAAAGGGGCCACTGTGACTCTTTGTGTCCCCATGAAACCAAGGAGTCCATTGTGACACTGCGGGGCCTTATCGGGCCAAGGGGCAATTGTGGCACTGTGTGACACTGTTACGAGTGGATGTGGGGGTTTAGATAAGTCCCTGCCCTTTGTCCAGGCCTCCGTTAGCAGGCAGTAGCTTTACTGAGGAGGCCAGCACCCCAAAACACACTCTCCTTTGCAAGTTGTTTAACAATGGATGATTCAGCCTAATATAGAATTAATTATTTAATAGACAGAAAACTAACAGACATAAGACTTAAACTAATACTACACAAGTATAGTTGTGTATACAATACTACTATATTAATACTACACAAGGTAGAAAAAACAAAAACTGCTTGCAGGTATATCCAGCACGAGGTTAAAAGCACCTCTTAATGTTACAGCTAGCAAAGAAATAACACCACAAGGATTCAATGTATCTTCATCCAATTGTTGGTGGGGTCTCACATGGAGGTCCTTTCCCTCAATCCCCAGGGAAGTAACCATGGAATCTGTGTCCAAACTACAGGAAGATGTCCTTTACACCTTCAGGGTGTGCATGACGCAGTTTCTGCCTCTGTGATAACTAGTATGTCATTTATAGTTTGTAAAACAGTGTCTCTCAGTCAAGAATATTTCTTTTATCTCTTCCCACATTGTCTCTCCAGATGAAGATGTTGATTCTTAGCTGAGGCCTGAGCCCTTTTGACACCAGAGGTGACCCTTTGCTGGGCCTCTCAGCCCGGGTTATCTCTTTATGCACTGTCTGTAGTCTGTAGTAGGGGTGGGTACATGTCCTGCCACAGACACCACAGAACCAAGGAGACCATTGAGACACTGCAGCCCCCATGGAACTGAGGGTTCATGTGACAGTGCAGGACCCCATAGAACCAAAGGCGGAATGTGATATCGTGGGGCTTCATGGAATACTGGAGACCACTGTGACACTTCAAGGCCTCGTTGAATTAAGGGGCTCTGCAGGACCTTGTGGAAGCAATGAGACCATTGTGACACTGCAGTGCCTCATGGAAGCAAAGGACACTTGTTACACTGTGGAGCCCCAAGGAAGCAAGGGCTCAGTGTGACACAGCTGTGCCATTGTGATCCTGAGGAGCCCAATGGAGCCAAGGGACCCTTGGGACACTGCACAGCTACATGGAATCACAGACCGTTGAGACACTCTGCGGAACCAAGGAGCCATTCTGTCATTATGCAGTCCCATGGAACCAAGGAAACCACTTTGACACTGCAAGGCATTATGGAAGAAAGGTGTGGACACCATTGAAGCCTCAGGCTGAAAATTGCAAGGCTTGGAACCTTTTTCTCTTTCTCATGCTAGAGAAGCCTTTCCCAGGCTGAGACAGCTTTCTCAGTTCCAGCCTGAGCCTTTCCCAGGATGATTACATTAGGGAAAAACAGAAAGCAATTAATAACAAGATTAACACCTGGCCTTCACTGAAAAACAGTTCTCACGGTTTGTGGGAAAGTGTTGTTTTCTTCTATTGTCCAATGGACTGCTGTCCTATTTGTAGTTTGTGAACCACACTATAAATGTGGTTTGGTCGTTCAATAAATCGCTTCCTTACCCATCTAGCTGGATAAGCCTTTGTCCTTATGACACACGACTCCTAGCGCGGTACCGACAGAAAGGGACCATTGTGACATTGCAGGGCCCCATGAAAACAAGAGGCCAATGTGACACTGCAGGGCTCCATGAATCCAAAGGAACAGGTAACAGGTCTGCTTGGCTTGGCCTGACTTATCCTACTGCCCTTGGCTTGTCAAGGGTCTCTTTTCATGTGCCCCTGAAACACTGGGGTCTGGGCTTTCCTTCAAACAAAAAAAGTAGTGTCCTTCTCCACATACCCATGGCCAAAATGGGATTCCACCTCTAAATTTCCCTGTATTCAGAGATTGTTCTAGACAAAGTCTGCCATTGCAAACAAGTCTGGCTTCCCTTGGCTTCCTGAGAGTCAGCTCTCCTCTGCATTCAAACACTGGGGCCATGGGCTGTTCTTGCTATGGAAAAGAACTGTCCTTCCTGCCCAGGAATCCATGGCCAAAATTGGTACTTCTCCCCCAAAATTCCCTATATGCAATGGTTTTTCCTGGATGGAAAAAGCTGCCAGGAAAGACAGGCGTGTTTAACTTTGGCCTCTGCTGTTTGCCTCTAATTCACCCTGAAATACTGGGGCTCTGTGCTTTCTTTTCTGTGGGAAGGAACTGACCTTCTCATCCAGGTACTCATGGCTGAATTTGGAATTCTGCCCACAAAATTCCATATATCCAAAGGTTGCACTCAGATGAATGTCTGCCAGGACAAATGGTTGGCCTTGGCCTCAGCCTCTGGTGCCTACTGCTCATCTGGCCCTGAAACACCAGGGCTCTATGCTTGCCTTTCTATGGAAAAGAACAATCCTCCTCTCCACAGGCCCATGGCCAAAATTAGGATTCCACATTCCAAATTCCGTATATCCAAGGGTTGTCCCCAGACATACCTGTCAGGACAGACAGGTCTATCTGGCCTTGGTCTCTGGTGTCTGCCATTCATCAGCCCCTGGGGCTCCATGGTTTTCTTTCTGTGGAGACCATGGTGACACTGTGGTGCCTTGTGAAATTAAGGGGCCATTGTGACACTGCAGGCTAGAACAGATCCAAGGAACCATTGTTACCTTGTGGGGACCCGTGGAACCAAGCGGACATGGAACAGGTCTGGCTGGTTTGGCTTCTTGAGGGCCATCTGACCAGTCCAGCTGACCTTGGCATGTCAAGGGCTGTCTCTCATCTTCCCCTGGAGCACTGGGGCTCTGTGTTTCTTCCCATGAGAAAAACCTTCCCTCTTTCCTGATGCCTATGGCTGAAATTGGTATTGCCCCTTAAAAATTCCCTATATATAAGGGTTTCTCCCAGACAAAAGCTACCAGAACAACCAAGTCTGACTGGTTGTTGTTGGCCTCTGGTAATCACCTCTCATCTGCTCTTAGAATACTGGAGATTTATTCCTTCCTATGGAAGAGAACCAGCCTTATCATCAAGGGGCCATGGACATAATTGGGATTTGGCCTCCAAAATTTCATCAATCTAAAGATTGCTCCCAGACAAAAGTCTCTCCCAGGACAGACAGGCCAGGTTGGCCATGGGAACTGGTGATTTACTTAGATTGTGAGCAGAATGCTTTCATTTGAAAACACCTTGAAGAAGGCTCAGAGATCTCCCAAGGTGGGATTTGGAGGCCTCGAGTACATGATCAGTATACAGACAAAGGCGCTCTGTGCTCCATGGGGTGGAAACTGAGGAGAGTGGAGGAGAGCCATGAGAGTGTTTAAACATCTATTTCAGAGATGGTGGATCTATTTGACACCGTGGAAAGAAACCTGAGAAAGAAAGAATTAATGTAAAGTGCAGCTGGGGTGGTCAAGAATGGAAACAAGGATAGCAGAATTTCCCTATCTCAGCAGGACTGTAGTGCAATGTGGGAGTTCGGGGTATTCCACTGGATTCCCTGGATGCCTCGAGACTCTCCTGCCAGGGGTCTCAGAGGACCTGGCAAGGTGCCCAGGGGTCCTGGAGACTGGATTTAAGTCCCTGGAAAATCTACCAACATTGCAGGAAGAATTACAAGTCACAAAAAATAAGTAGAGTATAAATTAGACTGCTAGAAGGCAGAAAAGTGAATTTCTAGAAATGTTTATATTAGGGGGTTCATAGCTAATATGGAGGATTTTGGGATTGGTATGTCTTTTCCTTTTTCTTCTTCATGACATCCATGTTGAATGCCAAGCTGGTATTCTTAGATTGGACTGAGACAGAGTTGGACACTGTAATAAAATTGTCATTGTAATTGTAAATATTAGGTATGTAATTTATAATATAAAAGATATTGTGCCCTGGATCAACGTGCTGAACAGACTGTTGTTAGCTAGAGAAAGAATTTATTAAATAAGAAACAATAAACAACTTTGGAAAACCCTGAAAAACAGCTTCTGCCATTTCTTTGGTGGTTGGGCTGGGAAGAACACAGACTCTAAACCACCTACATGTCCTGCTGTGGGGAACTCAGGCTCAGGAGACCCCACTGACAGTGACAGTGCAATGCATCCTCTAGAAAGAGTCTGGGTCAGCCCAAGACTTTGTCCAGCCAGGCAGAAGCAGGCAGGACACAGAGCTGTCAGCAAAGGAAGGGGCAGCAAGGAGGGACAGCTGGGGGATGTCGACAGCCTGCAGGGACAGAGGGCAGGGCACAGACACCATAGGACAGCCTGGGCTGCAGAGGGCACAGGGATGGGCAGCAGCTGAAAGGCCCTGCCAGAGCCAACTGCTGCAGCACTTGGGCCATGGCTGCTGGCCCTGGGCCTGAGGCCAGCAGGGGACAAGTGAGCCTTGCTGTGCTGGGGCCTCATTGCCTCCTTGTCCCTGCTCAGCAGCCTGGCAGGGGCTGCCCCATGGTCCTGCCCTTGGCATTGCACATCCCCAGAGCCCAGTGGCCCGGGAAGAGCCCTGGGCAATGAGGGAGGGACAGGATCTGCCTTGCCAGGGGCTGGGGCTTAGGCCTTGGCTCATTGCATTCCTGAAAGTCATCCAGGTGTACTCAGCACCAGAGACACCTTTCCCTGCTTTGTCCCCACCTGCCATCAGTGCCTCCAGTGTTCTGCTCTAACTGGGACCTGAGAACACTTTCTCAGTCCTGTCCCTCACTGGGATCTTGTTAAATATGAGAAACTTCAGTGCTTCAATCTTTCTTGGACCTCTTGAGAAGTTTTTTGAGGACACTCTCTCAGGGACTGAGTCTGATGCAAACAGCACCAAAGCTCTGAGAGGGTGATTCAAGTCCTTTTCTGTGCTTGTGCTGCTGAGCTGGGCCAGGCTCCAGCACAGAGGGAACTCCTGGCAAGGGCAGCATTGCAGAGAGACAGCTCTGCCCAGGAGTAGCTCCTGTGACAGCCCAGCAAGGCTGGGGCACTGCCAGGGCATGGCAGGGACACGAGCAGGGCACAGGCAGAGCTCACAGGTGCTCAGCACTGGCAGGGGCTGTGTCATGTCCCAGAGGGGGCTGTGGCACAGCAGCACCTCTGTGGCTGTGTCATGGAGCCAGAGAGCAGCTATGATGTCAGAAAGGGGCTGTGTGACATCACAGGGGGGCTGTGTGAGGTCACAGATTGGGCTGTGACATGACAGAACAGGCTGTGATATTGCTGAGTGGGCAATAGTCACAGCACTGGACGGTTGTGTGACACCATAGAGAGGGCAGTGAGGTCACAGAGGAGACTGTGCCATCATAGAGGGTGGCTCTGTGATATCAGACAGCAGGCTGTGACATTACAGAGCAGCTGTGTGATGTCCCAGAGAAGACTGTGGCATCAGAGAGTGTGTTCTGCCATCCCAGGGTGGCTATGTGACATCAGAGAGGGGCTGTGACATCCTGGAGCAGGCTGTGACATCACAGAATGGCCATGTGACATCCCAGGGCAGATTGTGTGACATCACAGCAATGACTGTGACTTCACAGATCACAGAGGCTGGGTGACATCAGAGGGGCTATATGACATCACAGAGCAATGTGTCATCACAGGGTGCTGTATGACATCACAGGGGCTGTGTGACATCATAGGGCTGTGTGACAGCACATTTGGCCATGTGACATCACTGGGGGCCGTGTGACATCATTGGGGGCTGTGTGAGATCACAAGGATTGTGTGACATCACATGGGTTGTGTGACATCACAGGACTGTGTGACATCACATGGGTTATGTGACATCACAGGGCTGTGTGACATCACAATGACCGTGTGACATCATAGGGTGCTGTATGACATCACAGTGGCTCTGTGACATCATAGGGTGCTGTGTGACATCACAGGGTACTGAGAGACATCACAGGTTTGTGTGACATCACAATGACTTTGTGACATCATAGGGTGCGGTGTGACATCATAGGGTTCTGTGTGACATAACAGAGCTGTGTGACATCATAGGGTGTTGTGTGACATAATTAGGTGTTGTGTGGCATCATAGGGTGTTGTGTGACATCACCGAGCTGTGTGACATCACCGGGCTGTGTGACATCACAATGACTGTGTGACATCATAGGGTGCTGTGTGACATCATATGGTGTTGTGTGACATCATAGGGTGCTATGTGACATCACAGATCTGTGTGACATCACAGAGCTGTGTGACATCAAAGGGCTGTGTCAGGTCACTGGGGAGGTCACTCTGCCCCATTCCCCCCTCACAGTCCCCCAGAGGAGTCCAACGCTGCTCGTGCACAGTGGGGTCCCCTGTCCCCCAAGGTCCCCCTCCCTCCAGTGCCACAGACTCACCCAGAGGAGATCCCCCCAGGGCTGTGCTGCAGCCGGGGCCGTGCTGGGCTGGGAGATGGAGCAGGACACAGGGGGAAAGGGGCACTGACTTCCTCCTCACCTGCCTGCGGCTCCCTAGCCATCAAACTCGTCCTAACAGCCTCCTCCTCTTCAATGCAGCCAAGGTTTGGGAAATCCTGGTTTGGGGGGAAAACAAGGGCTGAGTGCATTGGGTTTGATGGTGGTGCTGCCCAAGGGCAGCTGGAGCAGTCAGCACCCCTTTCAGCCTCGGGGGCCCGGAGCCCGCTCAGCACCAACCTCCCGCACCCCTCCAGGCTGCCAGGGGTCCCCCAGCTCCAGGATCGCCCCTCTGCGCTCTCCTCGCTCCGGGGCTCCCGCCTTCCCCCCCGGCTCTACCGGGGATCCGCAGAGCCGATATGGCTCCCTCTCCGCCGATACCGGGCGATCCCACATGGGAGCCGCCAAGATCCCGCCAGGGGCATTTCCGGCACGGCTCTGGGCTCCTTCAAGATCCAAACATCCCTTGAAACAAAAAATAAAACCCTCCCGGAGCCCCCCATGATGGATTTATGGCGAGCTCCCCCTACCCACTCACCTGCGGGATTTTGGGGGGCGATGGTGCCGGACCCGGGGAAACTGCGGCCTCAGCAACCAGGCGGGAAAAGTGCGTGGTTCCAAAATCACTCCTCCTCTTCCTGCCGCTCCTCCTGTGTCCCTCCTCTTCCTCCCACTGCTTCTCTTAAGTCTCTTCCCGCTCCTCCTCTTCCTTCCACTCTTCCGCCTCTCCCAGCGCAGCCAGAGCCGCTGGAACTAGGGTGCCCAAGACCCTGAGCAGCCCCCAGGTCCCTCCCAGGACCCCTCAAATCCCTGGAACCGAGCATCCCCCGCATCCCCTGGAAGATCCCCCCGTGTCCCCAAGCAGGTCGTTATTTAACATCTCTATTTTTAGCCTGGTTTGGGGTGTTTGGGAAGGACAAAGAGAAATGCAAAGAAAATCCAGGCCATGGGGAGGATGTGCAGCCCCCAGCCAGGTGTCTTCCCAACACGGATCAGCAGCACCAGGGCTCAGGGGGGCTCTGCCCACCGGGGGTCCCTGGGGATCATCCAGCGCGGATCCTGCCATGGGGATGGAGCTGCAGCAGGGCACTGTCTTGGTTTGACAGACAGGTGTCTGCTAAGGAGCTCTGGAGCTTCTCTTGAAACAGAAAATGGAAACTCCCTCCCTCTAAATTAATATGACTTGGAAATTAAGGAGCTCCCTGGCAAAGACATGGGATTTAGAATAGCAGTTTTTCACTGGGGAAATTAAAATAAAAGTCTAGTAATATCAAGACCAAAATACTGTCAAGGTCAGAATGCAGCCTGTAACCCTGTTGCTCAGGGTGTTGGTTACAGTCTGAATAATGGTACCTGTAGTTTTCTTGGAGGGACAGATGTGGTTTTGTTGAAGCAATGATTTTTGGGAAGGGTGTAGTTACTTTTTTAACATCCAGGGGTGATGAAGATAGGCCTGGTCTGCTGGGAATTTAGTGGGAAAGGTTGCTCTGATGTTTCAAATTTCAGATTTTATTTAGGTAGGAAATACTTGGCTTTTATCCTTGGATAGGGCATCTGCCATAATGTATAACTCCTAGTGGGGGGGAGTTCTGAAGGATGGGTCATGACATGATCTACTTCTTATTCTATTATCATCTGCATCATACCGTAATTAATACCTTCATTTAACTCTCTTATATATTTCTATCCACAGTGAAACTTTACACACAGTTCTCACTTAAGATTAGGTTTTTCTGTGGTACTCAATGGGTTTCTTTATCTTTCTGCATTACCTACTAAGTGTAACTAGGTTTGTGAGCAAGAAAAATTGTACTAATTAGCTTGAGGTGGGCCTAATCAAAATAGTCTTCAAATACCTTTAATGTGTACTACAGGGACTTTATCCCCATGCACTGTGTGCAAGGCTTCAGTCTGGGCAGGACTTGCTTGAGTGATGGACTCTCAGGTGTTGACTATTTAAGTTTCTTTTGTTATGTTCATTTCTCAGGTTTTGGATGTTTCCCTGCCAGGTGCCTTTTGGTAATTTTAAGTAGTCTGTTGTACAGTTCAACTTTCCTGGCAGCTGGTGTGTGATAAGGGATATGATCTATTTATTCAATATCCTGGTTTTTGGCTGAGGTGTTTCTAAGGCTGTCCTTGAAATGGGTCCTGTTGTCTGACGATTCTCTCAGGGCTGCTGTGTCTTTATAGGACTTGCTTTTTTGGGCTTCAGACGGTGTTTTGAGTAGTAGTATGAGGTACAGGGTAGGTATCTAATGATCTAGTGGTGACTTCTACAATTGTGCTCACGTAGAACTTGCCTTGGGGGGTTTGAGGCAGTGTGATGTAGTTCATTTGCTGGGCTTCTTTATACTTACATTTGGAATACTGACCCCCATATCAGAGAGGCTTTATGGGCTTGGCTTGCTTGATTTTACAACATATCTTACAGTTATGGATAACTTGAGAAATGCAATTTATAGTTAAATGTGCTTTTCAGTTTTGTGCCTACTTATAGGTGGCATTTTTGCCTTGATGGCTTGAGGCAGTGTGGGCCTATTGAGCTAGGAACAACTCTCCCTTATATTGCTAATTTAAATTTTTTTTTTTTTGATGGATCTATTTTTGCAGCTTGATCTACTTGCTCCTTGTTTCAGTGTTTCTTATCAGCCTGACTTTTGGGGACGTGGCTGTCTACATCACAGATTTTACAGAGAGTTTGTCTGAGTGGCAATGTTTTTGCACTCATCAGCAGCCTCAATGGTTTTCCTTTATGTTGCTAGCTGGCCTTTTTTTACCTTTCTAGCTAACTGCACAGAGCATTAGTTACTATTTCTGATTCAGTATAAAGGTAGAGCTTTGGCCAGTTCTCTCTTTCAGCAGTGTCCAGGGCCAGCTGAATGGCTTTGAGTTCAGCAAGTGCACTTGATTCACCTTCTCCTTCAGTAGCTTGTGTGACTCGTCGTGTGGGGCTCCCTGCGGCCACTTTCCACTTGTGGTTCATCTCAACCATGAGACAGAAACTGTCAGTGACAAGAGCACAGCGTGTTTCTTGTGCTGCTAGTTGGTTGTATGGTGGAGCTTTTTAGCCTGGGTTACTTGTTTCTGCTCCTTTTTGTTAATGAGACTAAAGTTTTTATCTTGTTGCCAGTTTTAAGTGTTTTTAAAATTTCAGGGTGATTTGTGTTTCCAATCTGGCCGTGCTGTGTGATGAGAGCAATCCATGGGCTCCATGTGGTGTGGGTGGCGTGGTGGGTAGAGGAGCCTTTTCTTTAAGCATCCACGCCAGCACCGGGAGTCAGGGTGCCAGGAGGAGTTGTGCTTTTGTGATAATTTCTTTTGAGGTGGCTTGAACTTTCTTATTGTAGGCGGATAACTTTTTTTTTTTTTTTTTTTTTTTTTTTTTTTTTTTTTTTTTTGGTGAGTGCAGTTTGCTTCAGACTTTGTGTAACTTTGACTCTAGAATTCTAGTGCTCGGCCTCGAGTCTCCCCAGGCACCTTCTGCTAAAGGCTCCAGGACAAGCCATTGTTCTTGGCTGCAGAGTAAAACACATTCCTCACCTCTGGTCCCATCCTGACTGGGCCAAGGGCACTGCATGAGCGATTTTCTGCTTGGTCTGGGTGAAGGTTTGTTGCTGTTCAGGGCCACAGCTGGAATTGTTCTTCTTAGGGTGAGCAGGCAGAGAGGGCTCACAATGTGGCTGCACTCAGGAATGCATTCTCTACAAACCTATGGCCTCTAGGGAAGCTTGTGTTTCCTGGTTGGTGGAGACACTGTGATGATCTCATTGCTCATTTCAGTGGGGATCTGGCTCTGTCCATCTTGCCACTCTACTCCCAGGAACTGGATCTCTCAGGCAGCTCCCTTGACTTTGCTCTTCTCGATGGGGAAACCTCCTTCCAGCAGAATCTGGATGATCCTCTCTCCTTTCTCAAATACTTTTATTGCCCTGTTCCTCCACACAATGAGGTTATTGATGTATTGCAGATGTTTTGGAGCTTTACCCTTTTCCAGTGCAGCCTGGATCAGCCCGTGGCAGATGGTGGGGCTGTGTTTCCACCCCTGGGGCAGTTGGTTCCAGGTGTACTGCACGCCCCTCCAGGTGAAAGGAAACTGAGGCCTGCACTCTGCTGCCAAAGGAATGGAGAAAAATGCATTGGCAATGTCAATGGAGCCACTTTGCTGCCTTGGGCTCCAGCTCCTCCTGGAGATCCAGCGTGTCCGGCACAGCAGCGCTCAGCACTGGAGAATCAACGACTGGGAGAGAGAGGGGGTCTACTGACTACTGATCAGAATCCAAATTTACTCTCAGCTACATGTGCTTATATACCATTTTTAGGAAAGCTGGTAATTTTTTACTGCATTCATTGGGTTAAACATCACACAAACAAGCTTACACATTTTGCAACATTTCTACTTGATTCATTCTTCTTTCCTGTCACCAGTCTTGATCCAATCTTCATGGAGTCTTCAAAGCTCTGTTTGCTCTTGCCAGGGCATCTTGGTTATCAAGCTGTTTATGCTAATTAAATCCACAGGACTCTGTGTTAGCTCCCACAGTGGAGTGACTTCATTCAAGGCACAATAGCCTACAGTCAATTTGTATTGTCTGTCAGACTTGCTCACAGGCAAACTGGGGCTGTTGAAGAGAGAGTGGGTTTTACTGAGCACCCTTTGACTTTCTAGACAAAATTTTATGGGTGGGGATAATGGCATCTTGATTCATCTGATACTTATGGCTGTGTGCTGTTGAGATGTGTTAGGATCTGCCCAACCCGAGTGGGAGTCGTGACTGGTTCTTTTATGGATCTCAGAGCACAAAAGACACAGCAGGGGACAAAAACAGTTTTGGAGAAATGCACTTTATTTAGTGCCAAACAAAGTTCCATAGTGGGACAGAGAGAGAGAGAGAGAGAGAGACAAAAGGGGGGTCAGGATTATAGCTACCAAGACGGGCAGACAAATCCTCGTGGAGCCAGCCAATAGATGTCTGTTGCTGTCTGGGGAGAACTCGGGGGTCTCCTCTGAGAAAGTCACTTTTATAGTCCTTTCCCAATATGAGTGGCTTCTGGCCAAAAGGTGGGAAGATTTATGGACTATTTTATGTGGAGCTCCTTACCCTGAGGAAAAGGTGGAAACTGGATGCTTCAAGGAACACCAAACCATCTTTGTTGTTATGGACACATGTGGGGAAGCCCATACTGAGCAGTCAGTATACTGCCCACCATCTTCATTCCAGCTGCCCTCCATTTGCACTCTTGCAAATGCTGCTGGTGCACTCAGGCTCTCCATTGCAGGCAGTCTGGAGCTGCTGCCCAAACCCATCACTCTGTGTCCCCTCTTGGATGGAATATCAAGCAAACAACACAGGATGTGCAGAGAACATGAACTTTATTAACTTTACTACTCTAAAAATCTACACTACGGGGAGTATGGGGTAATAACCTTATGGCTAACTTACTTAAACATTTAGAACAGCAACAATAAGGGGAATGTCAGCTTCTTGTGGAAAAGGTGGTGGGGGTTGCTACAGCTAAGGATGGGGTGTCTCTAAAGGCCTAAGATGGGGAATGTCGCCGTGCCCGGGCTGGCACGGGTCACACATTCCCTGCAGTGCTCTGCACGTGGTGCTGGAGCTGGAGGTCAGCGCTGGGCAAGATTTAGGATATCCTCCTGCTCCTCGTCCTCCAGCTGGCCCCCTGTGCTGCTCTGCTGTTCTGGGCCCTCTGCTGGGAGCAGCGTTCCAGGCACTGCTGCAGCAGGGTGTGGTTGTTCCTCAGCAGATGGACCAGCTCTGTGGGACAGCCTTGTCCTGGGCAGCAGCTGTGGGGCCTCTGGTGCTTCTGCTGCAAGGCAAAGCACAGGGATCCCGATGGAAGGGGCAGAGGGGCAGAGCAGGGCCCCTCTCTGGGCTGCCTTTGGCCTCTGAGCAAGAGAGCCAGGCCTGGCCAGGCTGCAGCAAGCAGAGCTCTGGCTGCCTCTGCCTGGGGCTGTCCCTGAGCTCAGCCCTGGCCTGATTCCCAGCCAGAGGCTCAGCTCCACTCTGCCATGGGGCCTTGGCCAAAGGGCTGCCCAAGAGGTCCAAGCCCATCCTTCCTGCCTGACCCCCCATCCCTCACCCTTCTCCAGTGTCTCCAGCGCCCTCTGTAGCGATGCCATGCCAGGACAGTGCCTGTGATCAGCAGCTGCACCAGCAGGCATGTCCAGGACTGCCACGATATGTCTACACATGAGGTGGTCGGCTCAGGGTCCCTGTCCTGCAGCTCCAGCTCCTCGAGATACAGGCCTGTGCCCGGCCCAGGATGGCTGGATGGGTCGGGACGATGGCCCAGGAGCACCAGCAGGTAAAAGTGCAGGATCCATGGGACAGGGTCGGCCATGGTGCTCTGGGGAAGCTGCCACCACCACACACGCTCTGGACGTCTGTCCTCACCGAGGTCAGCCCAGGCTGTGGGGCACGGCAGTGGCTGGGGACAGTTGCCAGGCACCATGCTGCCCCAGAGGCTGTGATGTCACAGAATCCAAGCACTGGCTTGGAAGAGTTCTGGGAGATCAACTCCAGCATGTGATCCATGGTTATCACAGCAAGCAGATCTGAGCCTGGAGTGCTATGGCCAGGCTTACCTTGAACACCTACTGCAACGGTGACTGCACCAGTGCCCCCTGGGGCACACCATTCCCATATCTCATGCCCCTTTCTGGGCAGCAGTTCTTCCTAATGTCCAGTGTACACCTCTCTTGGCACAGCTTCAAACCCTTTCTTGTCCTTGCCCATCTCTGAGACGGCTGGCACTGCCTTGGCCACTCTCCTGTATGTGGACAAGAGGCTGTGCCAACGAGTGCCACTCCTTGTTTGCTTGTGGCTGCTGTGGAAAAGAACATTCATGTATATTGCCATTTCTTATAGGTTTTACCCCAGATTTTCAGTCACAGCTGTTCTAGTGAAAACAAGTCTATTTCCATGAGTATTTGAAGGGTAATAGAACACAATGGGATTGTGTTCCATTGAAATAGGGAAATTCTGCTGATTTGTTTTACTGAGGTTTTGAGATTGTCCCGTCTCTGAAGGTCTCTTCATGCTTGAGACCTCCCCAGAGAGGGCATGGAGGTGGTAAAAAGTTGGTTCTCTCGGAGGCGCCGACAAGAAAGCAGCTCGAGACGACCTTGAGTTGTTTTGGGGCTGTTTATTTATCTTATCTTAAAAAAGTTTCTGGCAGCCCGGCACAGGTCCGCTCTGCAGGTCGACCATAGCAAAAAGGCCTCCTGAGAGGGCTGAGCCAAGGTCTTTATACCCTAAACTACGTATACAATATTTACAAATTTTCCCCAATGCCATGTAACCTCTTTGCAATGTCCAGTTCTCTCCCATCCAATCTGTGGTTCCCAGGGTGCAACTTCAACATGGATGACATGAAGAAGAAGGAGGAAGAAGTCCACCACACCCAGGGTCCTCCATCTTGGCCACATGGCCCTTAATATAAACAATCTAAAAAACTACTTATACTACATTCTAACAATCTAATTTACACTCTACTCATCATTCTTTTCTGTGTCTCTTCTCTCAGCGTGGGCAGATTTTCCCAAGGAGCCAAATCCAGCCCCTGCAGCTCCTGGGCAGCACTCGGGGGTCTCTGAGGGGTCTGCCAGGGGGGTTTTTGCACCCCCAAAGGAGCCAGGGAAAAACCCTGGACTCTCACAGAGATGAGTTGCCAATCCCAAAAATTTTCTCTTTGGGGAAATAGTCATTCCACAGTTTGGATTGTGGGGATATTGATTACTCAAAGTTGAGAACCTAATGTAGCTTTCGGCACAAGAAATTTTAAGCATCCTCTTATTGTTCTTGAAACAAAAACCTTTTAAATCTGTTCTGTGGACAGAAATTGCTTCTGTGTTATTTCTCATAATTGATTAAGAATCTCATGCCTCGAAAAAATCCATAGTGCTCTGTGATTACCTTGGTACTGTTCTTTGGAATGGCTTTCCCCCCATTTTCTGTAGCTGCCCACAGAAAGGTCCTAGATATGTGAGCAGTTCTGAAAGGAAAACTGGGTCTTTGCCTCCTGTTTAGAATCTGTGGTGAGCTGTGAGTCAGAGCTGATTTTACATGATGTTGAAAACATAATTTAACCTTTTTGCAGAAGGATACATTGATAAAATCAAAGCATAGCATGGCTGACACTAGTAAATGAATTAAAATTCCTTTCTGGAATGTGTTTATTTGATTGTTATCCTAATATTGTGGTAATAATTATGCTATCTGAGTACTAACCAAGCTACCATCTAATTTGTAGTTGATTTTCTCTCCCTAATGTAGTGAACAGAATTTTAAGAATTATGTTTTCTCTCATAACTGAGGAATGTGTTCACAGGCTGAATCTTAATATCACTTTCTTTTTGCAGAAGAGCAGTTTCATCTGAAGATGATTTTCCTTGTCCTCACTTTAATTTTTACTTTCTGTATTGTTGTCTGGCAGGTTGACCTTTTCAGATTGTGTGCTGAGAAATGCTGCTACTAAGGAGAGCTAGGGTCAAAACAGAGTTTTTTTTCCTAGCTTTTATTTAAAATATTGAAAGACGAAAGGTTTCTAATTAAATTACAGAACTGCATATCATTAGGAACTATAGTTCTTCCCTGCTTGTATTTAGAAAAACAGGCTAATGCCAACTGAACTCCTAAAACATATACAGAGATCACAAGCAGCCACCACAAGTGGTATTCAATTCTGGGAAACATAGTTTTTGATAGAAATCATTTTTGCTTTAATAATACAAGCTTATTCTATTCTAAAATTGGGGAAATTAGGTATGTTCTGGACTATCTGCATTTTTATTAGTTTCCTGTCTTTTTATCATTTCTTCAAGTACCAGTTTTATACACTTGCTAGCTCATTATTTATGATTTAAAATGGTGTCTCTTAGGCATGTAACTTGATAGTATTGTGAACCATGAAAATAATGTTTTTTGGTCTGTCTTCATTTGATTAAGTGATTCCTGTGAAAGGACTGGGGGGTTTTATGGTTTGAGATGTAAAAGAAGTAGTTCAGCAGCCTTGGCAAGTAAGTGTGCCAGTTTGCAAGATGAATATGCAGAAACACCTGTGGTTCAGCTGGAATATACAGTATTCTAGTTTGCTGCTGCTGGGGTGTTTTGTTTTGTTGGTCTGTGAATCCATATTCTATACAGTATCATTTGTCAGAACTCCATTTCACTTTTACAGTCCCTCTGTTTTCCCACTTCTGAATGATGGTTTTCTCCATGCCTTTTATTTGAGGAATTCTTGGTGATAAAAACAATACATGCTCCATAATGTTTTATGTTGTCAAATGGTTATGCTCTTCCACACATTTTCTAATTAGCCTCCTTCAGTCTCCTTCTTTTTTTTAATTTCCCTGTACTACACTTAACACTCACATTTCAAAGCTTGTATTTTTATGCTAAATGCTTCTGCTGCATAATTGTCTTAAAAAAGAGTGTGTATGAATCAAACAGATTAATATTCTTCCCAGTCTTTCACAGTCTGAATTTATTTTGGAAAATGATTAAGAAAGATTTTCTCACTCTATTTCTGTCCTTGGATATAATTCCCCAGGCTATATTGAATCTTTTCTGCATAGAGGAGGGCAAAGTTTCAGTTGTTGCTGCAAAGTCTCCTAAAGCATCTCTACAGCTACTGCATAATTCCTTGTGACCTGGTCCATGTTTAAAGGTTATAAAGAGCATTTCTGCAAGAGCTGAGAAAGCACTGTAGAAATTTTAGCTTTAAATAATAAAAACAAAGCCAAGTGTGCATCTCTGTTCTGTAGCTTTCCCTCTGCCTCAGTTTTATTCCAAGTTCTGCACAGAATAGAACCATGTGAGTCTTGGTGTGAGGCCACTGAAGCAGAGTTTTCTCTCTGGTTTCAGTTGCCCAACTGTCCCTTGTCATTCACAGGATCCTGTAAGCACATGAAATCAGTCTTTCAAAATATGTCAAAACCATTGCTTCTCTACCATAAAAAGTGTGGAGGTCACTTTCTGTTGTTTCAGTTCTGATTTGTTGTGTGAAAATTGCAGGTCCTCAAAGTTGTCCATGTCCTATTTCATCATCACATTTAATCATTTGCAGGTGCTAAAAATGCCCCTTCCTAAAATGACTTTGGATAGCAGTCATTCTTTGGTCTGGACTCAGAAATTGTGTGATTCACTCAAAAGACTGTAACCATATGACAGAAGAAGAGCAATTAAATATCAAAATTATTCAATTCCTCTTAATGTAGGGATTTAAATGTGTTCTGTTGCATTGTAGTGCTTTAGAATATTTTATGACACTTGCACAGGCATAGTCTGTAACCCATAAAACAAGAAAAAGGCCTAATTGCTCTGTGCATGGATTATTGATAACTGTGTGGTCTGTGAAGGAATGAGTCCAGAAAAAGAATGCCACTGAGTGTTAAAACCAATCTGCTTGCTGCATTTTAATTGGGATGAGAGTCTTAGGTCTTGGGCTTCAGAAATATTGCATTATGGATATGGTGCTTGCATTTTAATTTTAAAAAGAAATATGAGAAGTAAGTATTGATTAAGGAACTTTGTGCATCAGGGGTATAGTCACCATATGACAGATGAAGCCACTAAGCCTTGGGAGATTTTTGTCTTACTGTTCTAAACTTTAGATCTAGTCATTCACTTGGGAGGGGCAGGGAGAAGTTAGGATTTGTTCATAGAATTACTATGTCTGCATATGGATTTGTGGAGGCATAACTCCAGCAATGCAAAAGTGTTTATTTCAGCCTGCCTCTCTCTCTCCTTATTTATTTCCTTGATTCATTTGTTCTCTGCTCTCTCTTACTGAACACATGGATCTAGACCTCCCTGATTCTCCTTCTCTGGAAGATACCAGCACGGGTTATACCAGTGCATGGGTTTTTTACAGCAAGCTTGGTGCACAATTTGTTTTAGGTTGGCAAATGGTGACACCAGGAATGCAGAATACATTTAATTTCGTTGAATGTATAAAATCATTTCCTTCTGAATTCCCTTAAGTGACACAATTCAGTCCAGAGTCAAGTTTTACATCCAAGCTGATACAGAAATCATAATAATTCAGTCATATAATGGCTCAAACAGCACTGTTATAGTGCACAATTAAAATCTGTGATGCTAAAATCCATTATCACCCTTGAAAGCTACTCTGGACACTTGGCACTTAAATTGATCTATTGATCCATTAATGCTCACCTTTTGCTAACCTATTGGTTAGGTAGTCTCCTTTAATTTTCCCCTTTACTGAAGCTATTCCACTGATCTACATGTAATTATGGTCCAACATGCATGCCTTTTCCAAAACTGCATTTTGGGAAGCTCGTGCTGGTTTTCGTGTGTGAGAAGTAAGGAAATTTATGTTAACTTTGATAACTATCCAGAAAAGGAAAAAACCCAGAATCCCCACAGGTGATGTAGTGTTTCTGTCTGATTTATATTTCACATGAACTAACATTTGTTACCTATGGCTGCAGGGAAACAAACAAACAAAACCAAGAAGTTAATAAAATGTCACAACTGAAAGGGTGTAAGGGGTGAAAATTATTTGGGTAAAAATGGTACTTGCAGTTGAATTAGATGTAACAGGACTAGGCTTGTTCTGTTCTGAGACTGAGGAATAATAGATGAGATGAAGAGTAACCTGAGTGCTCAGGGAGTCAAGAAGAAATAATGTTTGCTATTTTTCTTAACAACATCTTTTGATTCTAACTTTTTCTCTGAAAATTGGCAGTATAGCAGAAGATATATTCAGCAGTAAAAGCAAACATGTGCCACATTCAGTTTAACCATTTGCCCATGCACTCAAAGATCCATGCTGTTGAATAAGGATAAAGGAGGGCAAAATTGGGATTTGAAACACTTTTCCTTCTTAAAGCAAGTAGTTAAATAAAATATCTTAAAAAATGAAATACTGCTTCAGCAGATTGTTCTTAAAATTACATTGTTTCCTAAGTGTATATATTCCAATAGCCAGGAACTGTATGCCTAGAAAGCTAATAGTGTTTTCCTTGGAAACACCAGGGAAGATAAAAACACTAGGTGGTTCTTTTGCTTGGAAAAAAAGAGAATTCAACTTGAGCAAATTGTCTGCTGATATTGAGGATTCTAAAACAACACATACTTCCCATACCTTGTCCAGCACCTGCCTTGAAATCCCATCTCAATACATTTCATTATCCTGTAAGTCAAATAAGAAAAGCTGAAGACATAGACAAGGCTTAACAGTAATGATGCATGTGAAGAGGAGTTATTTTTCTATTTTTAATTGAAAATTGGACAGGCTTTGAAAGTAAGCAAGTCCATGTATTGCATTGAAGCTGACTACAAGATCAGTCCATTTTGTAGTGAAATTGTTGCTGGGTGCTGTTTCTTCCCAGTATTTTGGTAGGTGGTCCCCTGCTGGCTGTCTGCATTTCTTCTCCCATTTGTTTTCTGTGCTTGTTTGGTATCACTGCTGAACGTTGCCAATAAGGAAACTGGTGTGCAAGAGTTGAGGAATCAGCTTTTGAAACTGTAAAACTGATCTGTAGGCTTTTTTCCTCTTGGATTTGTAAAATTTGGTGCATCATCAAAGTTAAGATTCTTCAGAAAATAGCAAGATTGTCCTCTTTCCAGGGAGGCATCTGTACTTTAACAGAGGTGCTTGATGCATCTTGCTGTAAAGGAGCAAGATGCAGAGTAAGTCAGAGAGAAGTCATTTAAGCTGGTAATACACATGGTTGTTTACTGGAAATAAAATAACTAAGGTTTTGCCTTGTAAGAAAGTGAAATCTAATCCCATTGTGAGGGTCATGAGGATAAATACAAAGGACTAAATACAAATGAAGAGCAGAAAGATATGAAACAGGGCTGGGCCTCACTGCCATAGCCCAGGCAGCCCCTGGATGTATTTGCCTGCCTGAATCCATCCCTTGCCCGGGCCCCAGGTGGGGCCGCTCTGGGGAATCTCTCACAGCATTCCTGGGATGATGCTGTTCCTTCCCTGGTGCCCCAGGGTCCTACAAGCCCCTTAGGAATGAGACTCAGACACTGAGATCTTTTTGCTGCAAACGAATCCACTTTATTGTCTTAACTACTTCTTTTTATACATTAGTGTATAAGGGATACCTTTTCTAACATGCAGTCTGATTGGTTACAATGTTTTCCTTTCTATAAAAGCTACTTGTTAATAGGTACATCTAGGATAACATAAATCAAATAAAGCTATTGCAAAATCATCTCTTTGAAGTAGTTCTACTATAGTCAAAACAGGATCTTGTCTCTCCAGATGTGCTTTCCTAAATCCTTGAGCAGTCACTGTAAATGTTTTATGACTTTGTTTTCCTTCTCTGAACAGTCACAAGGACACCATGACCTATGTTTCGCCTTTTCATTGTCCCGGCGTCTTGCGATACACTGGGGTGAGTGTCAGAGCTGCAGCTAGGCTCCCAACAGTTTTTTTGGGTTTTTTTAACAAAAAGACTAATATTTAACTAACGGCACAACTCCAGCCTTTTTTTTTACCTTTTGAAACCCCCACTTCCCATGGGCAAAGAGCAAAAGTAAGAATCCACCCTCATTCTTAACCTACCCCATGTACTCAGATGTTTTCTGCTTGCTCCGCCTCTTCATTCCATGCAGGAATATGGTTGTATTTGGTTCTTTGGAAAGGCCATATTTCAGCTTCAGCACCCTGAGGTTTCAGTGAACATCAGGAACTTCACATTTCCAAAGCTGCCTTCCCCCCATTTTCCTGGCTGATCACTGACACCCCAAGTCATGGATCACATCTGGGAATTACCACATGGACACATTGCCAGGTATCCAAAGCACTTGTACTACAGATTACAGTCAAATCCCAGGATAAGTAAGTGCAGGTGTATAATGAAGCCCACTTAAAATGAAACTGGTCTCAGGCTTGGGGTATAAGAATTCTGTAGTAAGATTTATGACCTTTAACAGGAACTTCATTATAAAGAAAGTGACTTTTATGTAATGAAAAGCATCTCTCTCTGAAGAGGAATGATGTGTTAACATCAGCAGAGCTGTGTTTCAGTGTTTTTTGTTTGCAATCCAGCACCATCATTGTCACCTAAAGTTCATTAATTATTCTAAAAATGCCATTACCCAAATGCAATTGTATGCAATTTTTAAATAATTTTCTTCAGAAAGTGGCATTTCATCTATTTTAAGTCTAAATTTTCCAGTAGAGCTTACCCTGTGTTCTTAGAATTACTCAATACATGAAAATACAAACATTAGTAATGAGCCCTATTAACACAGATTTCACTTCAAGCTAACTTAGATTTACTTCACACAGCTAAGTGAGTTCATTTCACTGGAAGAAGATTCTCTAAAGGAAAAAACATCAACTACTGTGGCAGATATTGCTCAATACATCGCTGAAAAGTAAATTCTACTGATTGGATATTTTTCATTCCCCCTGCCTCCACAGCACTTTTAAAAATACAGTCTTTTAATGATTGTTTAATTTTCATGTAACTAGAATATAAATCCTTTACATACTGCCTTGCTGCAGCTGCAGCATAATGTCTCATTTTTCATGGAAAAAAACCTAATTACGTGGTTCACCGAATTGCCTGTGGTAACACATCAATTTTATTTACATTCAAAAGTTGGACTTGAGTTTGTTCTCAGCACTCCAGTTAATTCCAAGCCCATTTTACACAATAGTTTCCCTGGATTCATTAGTAACACCTCACTCTGCTGTTATTGGGAGGGATTCCCAGCACTTTCCAGGCAGTTCCACTTCCACAGTTCTACCCCACTTTAAATACCCTGGATTTGCTCTAAGTCTGGCCTTGCTGGAACAGTTCTGCCAAAGGACCATCAAATGTCCCTCCAGAAGGCAGCTGTTAATGTTGCCTCTGGAATACCAACTCCTTTGCCCACAAAAGCACCAGAGGAAAACAAGAACTATTGTGTCAAATAAAATCTAAAGGTTAATTACTCAAAATTTCAACTATTTCAGTTGAACTGAGCTTACATTTGGAAAGCAGAAAGATTATGAGGAAGCATGTGGATCCACTAGAAAATTTCTTGGCTTTACCTTCCATCAGTGTCTTTCAACTAAACTTTTTTCAAGAGGTAATTTGTTGCAATCAACAGGAAAACCTCCAAATTCCCAGCCACGAGCATAATTAAGATGTTAATTCTTGAGTGATATAAATAAAAGAAAACAATAAAAACTATTTACATAAAAAGCTTTTTTATATATGGCCCTTTGGTAGATTTAAGACTTTTTTATAACTTTTTAGGCTTTGATATTGCCAGCTGTAAGAAGAGGGAAAATGCACTATGTGAGAATAAGCCATGGAATATCTTGAGCTGGAAGGACCCACAAGGATCAGTAAAGTCCATTTCTTGCCTAGAACTGGTAATGAATTCAAAAATGCTACTTGTACTCATTGGATCCTGCTCTGAGCACTGAGATTGCATGTTGTGTGGAGACAAAACCACTGAAGGAGAGAGGAATTAAAGCAAAGGTATGTGCAATCACAATTCCAAACAGGACACTCTCTTTTCTTCTTTTTTTTAAATATAATTCCCATAAACCAATTTTCAAGTAAAAGGGGTAGAAGTAGGTGGTGGGAAGAACATTTATTTTTATAAGAAAACAAAACAAAATGAAGACATCTCGTCCAGACACAATAAGGCTCTTGTCAACTTCATGTGTATAAAAGGAGTTGGCATTTTCCCATGAAGCAATTCCTTAATCCCAAATGATGGCATAATAACCTCATTTAATATGCCTCCTTAAAAGAAAAAGTTTATTTTGTCCAAGCTGAACTTCAACTGGCAATCACTGGACACCAATTACCAGTGTCAGATATAAGGGTCACAGAACAATTCTGAGGGCTGAGAAAGTAGGAATTCACTTTTCAATCCCATCTTCTTACCAAAAGAATGGAAAAGTTGAACTTTGTTTTCATGTCTTTGGGAATAATCTATGCTAGGCAATTAAGAAAATGCAAATGACTTATCTTATTGAAAATAATCAAGCCAGAAACAGACTTTTCAGTAACTTAATATTCCAATAAAGTCTTCTGTCATAGGAACCTACTTGTTAATTCCACTCCGTGCTCAAGAACCGGCAATTAACCATTTTCAGATTTCACTTCAAATTATTAATAAGTGGTACTCAGCTGCTTGATATTCATTGCTGCTTTTTAAATGGAAAGCCTTCCAAAAGCCTTGCATTTCAGATCCTTTATTCCTTGTTCATGGGCTGCTTTTCCATGCCCTGTCTGCTCTCATTCCTGCTACCACTGGGCATGACAAGAGTTCTGGGGTTTGTGGAGTTGTTGTTGTAATTAAAATTGCTGTGATACACATCCCATGCTTTCACCAAAGCCCAGGGATCCAAGGAATAACCTTTGGGCAAATCCAAGGAAGTCTCCAAGCCAGCTGTAATGCAATTCCAGCAGCAACCCCTCCCTTCTTGCCCACTGCCATAATCTCATAGTAGAATGAAAAGACTGAGGAGCACTGTCATTTGAACAGCCATTTCATGGCAAGGGGGCTCAGTCTTCATTTCACACTTTGCTTCACACACTTAAAATACGTTTGAATAGGCAGGAACATCTTCTCATTCAATAATTAATGTATCTCACTACAGAGCTTAGAACATACTCTGTAATTCCTGACAGAGCTTCCAATTCCTTGCAATTGCAGAAATAAGACAGTACCCTGCAAGAACCTTAAATAGGCTCAAATTGAAATGGAAAGTAGATTTTTCATTACTTTATTCTCTTATATTTGTGGAACCAAAAAAAGAAATTTTTCCGACTTTTCCATTCGTTTTTTCTAATCCCTAATAAATGCTGACAAGCACTAACTACTAAACATTTACAGGCTAAACATTGACCTTATTTAGAAGACTTGACTGATGAATGAAACTTTGAAATCTGGCAGTTCATAAGAGAGAATCGAGAACCCTTCTTAGCAGGAATAAAAACAACTACATTTAGTTCTGGGGCAAGTTGCTCTCCTCAGGAAAAATCCTTAACAAACAGATCTGACACGTTCTACTTTCTTGTAGGTAAAAAAATCAGCAAATTTCAGGTAGAGAAACAATAGCAGAAATTAATTTTGGTGTACAATCATGTGGGTTAATGTTGGTGCCCTGCACACAGCTCTTCCTACAGGCAGCATTTCTCCCTCTCCACTTTTATCAGCACCAGGGGATTACGGCTGCGCCAGCCCAATATGCCAAGAATTCATAAACAGGAACAAGCTGAAGCTCCAGGTTTTTCCTGTCACAGCTCAAATTTCAGCTACGTTTTTAAACTTACCAAGCTGCAAAGATCATGTGCAATAATCTTTCAGGAAAGACTTGCCTAATTCATCCAAGATAATCTATTCTTCATAAGCGTTTCCATCCAAATTCTTATATCCTAGTGAAACAGTATATTTTTTCTGGGGAAGCAGCTGCAGAAATTAATGGATGAAGGGCAATATATGAGATAGAAATCCTAAATACCTACCAGAATCAGTGAGCTCAGACACACAAGCTACTAAGCTGATAGAAGGATGTAGTTTTATTTAAAGAGCTATAAAACATGCAGAATTTATTCATTTTTGAGTTCCTGTTTCACATCTGGCCAGCTTTCCAGAGCCCACCTCCAGTGCTGTGCTAAAGTCACCAACCTGTATCCTCAGTAGTGGTACACACCATAATCCCTGCAGTATTCCTGAGAACTCCAATATTCTGTACCACAAATGCAGCCAAGTGGAATATATCTACAATTCCACTACAGAGATTATAAATTGATAGACAAAACTGTCAGAGAATTATAGAATATTCTGAGTTGAAAGGGACCTACAAAATCATCAAGTCCAGCTCTTGGAGTGGTGTAAAATGTCAGAATAAACTGCTATTTGCAAAAGCAAAGAAGGGATCTGAGGAACAGATCTCCCTTCCCTATAATCTCTGTGGAACTCGCAGGGTCCAGGGCATGGGTGGGAGAAGAGAGAAAACCCAAGAGTTGAGTCTAAATTCTCTGTGATGCTCCAGATGGTATTTGGTCACCAAATGCAAATGAGAGCTCTGCAACTTGCAAATCCACAACATTCATGTCAAGAAAGCTGCCAACAGTCAAAAATTCCCTCCTCTCCTTCCCCTTCTTCTGCCGGATACACAAAAAATGGATTTGTGGGAAAAGGTACTGTGGCTGGAACAGCTGCCAAACCTCTCCAGGCAATATCATTAAACAGCATTTATCCTTCAGAAAACCAAACTTCAACAAAATAAGGCAACGCCCAACTTTTTCAGACTTACAGAATCACTCCAGTTTTTCCTCACTCACTGACCCCACCCCAATTAGCTTTTTCCACCCAGCACTGAATAAAGATCTTCAACTCCTCATCCAGTTTTAAATGTCACCACAATAAAAACCAGAACAACATAGTCAAGTCTGGCAGGAAGAAGAAATGTAGGAGAATGTGCAAGAGACACCCCTGAAGTTCCCAGCTGCCTGGTTAACCCAACCACTCCACTGATCTATAACTGCTCTGCAAATAATTGTTTTTACTTAATCTCCCGTGACAGCATTTAATTATCCACAGTTTTGGAAAGCTACTACATAAGCAACTCTCTTCGTACCTCCTGTTTACAACCAGTAAGTTGTTTTCCCTAGGACTATTTGAAATGCTTTTATTAATGGCAGATTCGTTGTTTACCAAATCTTCAATGTTATAAAGATAAAGGAACCCTTAGAATTCATGAGCAAAAAAGTTTTTGAAGTGCTTCTGGAAGCAAAGCCTCAGTTTGGACTTTTCCTCCATCTACTGAAAGCAGTAAATATCATACAGCACTATTGGAGTGACTCTTACCCAGAAAAACCAAAAATTATCATTTAGACTTGAATTAATAAAACATAATATTTAAAAATTAAATTCTTTGAAATTCAGTTCTCACTAAATTATTTCACTTTCAAAGCACAAGATCTAGGCAGGAAAAGAGAAATCCAAAACTTTGTTTTTGATAAGAATTCATGATCTCACTAACAGGCATTATTCCCTAATGTTCCTATATCTCAGATATCCAATTTGTTTCGGATTTGCAGCATCAGATTCCTGGGACTTGTGCTCCTGAACATGTGAATACAACAGAATGAAGTTCTGGCCATGGAACTCTAAGTCACAGTGACAATCCAACCTGCAGGAGCAGCATTTTAAGCCAAAGCAGCTCATTTCCTGAGCAGGTTATCCCCCCCCCCCCCCCCAAAAAAAAAAAAAAAAGCATAATGTTACCCTGGCCAAGCTGACAGGCAAGGAAAACTCTGCTTCAGTAACTTTCCTATTTTCTGTTTGTAAGCCCACATGGAAAAGCCCTTTATATTTTCAGGAAGTTAACTTCAACTATCATATAGTTCAGTATTGTGGCCTGTTTATACAATAAAAAGCAGAATAAATTTGTTCCTTTTGCCTTCTGGCTGCATGAAGCAGTGAACACAAACTGTGTCCTTTGTCCTATCTCAAGGAATCAATGGACATAAATGCCTTGTTCTGGCAGAATTTGAGGCTCAATATTTTGTCAATACTGATGTTTGAACTCTAAAATATACTGAACAGAGACCGACAGCCCTATCAGCAGGAAAATGTACAACACTTACACAATTTACATCACTTTGAACTATATCTGATAAGTCACTACAAGTGTTTCAATGTGCTTTTAATATAGAACAAGGAAATCTGTCCTTGTAGGATTTACACACGTGACAACAGAGGAGTTTCAGATTGAATTCCACTTAAAAGTTACTGCTCTGAAGGCTCCAGCCTGGAGGCTGGAACACCCCGAGTGCTGTGTCCAGGTCTGAGCCCCTCAGCTCAGGAGGGACACTGAGGGGCTGGAGCATGTCCAGAGAAGGGAATGGAGCTGGGGAAGGGGCTGGAGCCCCAGGAGCAGCTGAGGGAGCTGGGAAAGGGGCTCAGCCTGGAGAAAAGGAGGCTCAGGGGACCCTTGTGGCTCTGCACAACTCCCTGACAGGAGGGGACAACCAGGGGGGTTGGGCTCTGCTCCAGGGAACAGGGACAGGAGGAGAGGGAACAGCCTCAGGCTGTGCCAAGGGAAGCTCAGGTTGGTCACTAGGAGGAATTTCTGCATGGAGAGGGTTGTTAAACATTGGCTGGGGCTGCCCAGAGAGGTGGTGGAGTCCCTGTCCCTGGAGGTGTCCAAGGAACACATGGACGTGGCACTCAGTGCTCTGGCTGGGGGATCAGGCACATGTTGGACTCCATGACCTTGGAAGTCTTTTCCAAACTAAATAATTCTGTGGTTCCATAAAATTTTGAACCAGGTAATGTGTGACAGTGATGCTTTGCTATACTCTGCCCCATACTGCACCCAGCAGAAACAGGTTCAGCTGTCCAGACATTTAAGTGGATTTCCATACCTCCACCACTGGAAGCAGCATCACATTGTAACCAAGATGTCAGATATAAACAAACTCCATCAATTTACAACAGAAACAGAAGCATCACCTGTGACTCCCCTCAAATAAAAAGCTACTTTAGTCCCATCTACTGCATTTGAAATATTAAATAAACTATATTTCACTAAGAGAAAAGCATATATTATTAAAGCTTTGCTGGGTAAGTAGAAATATTACCCATTCCCTCATTCAAAACAGGTGCCTCATAAAAAATGAATGTCAGTGGAATGGCTCAGCACAGCACTTGTGAGCCATCTCTTTAATTATACATGATCATAGGGCTACCTGCATGGAACACACCCCAAGGTACTCAGGCCTCCATATCTGTGATTTTACAGGCTCTGGTGCCAAATAAACAATCTGGCAGCCATCAAAGCAGGAAGTTTGGAATGGTGCTTAGAACAGAATGAAAAGAAACAAATATACCATAACCCAGGACTAAACAGTGCAGGGTACAGGTGGGAGATAAGGGACAACTCCAGCACACTTGAGAAACAAAATATCCTGTGTACTTGAAACAAATTTTATCACCAAGTCACCAGAAGGTCTAAAGGTCATGAGGATAAAAAAATTATTGCAAGAACCTGATCCTTATGATTGTCTTGGGTTTTTTTAACTACCAAAACTGGTTAACTTCAGTCATTTTCTTGCAAGACACAAGGTGAAAATGGAGGTAAAATTCATACGGCCTAACAAAACACCTTTTAGTTCAGGCAACTAAAACTTGTCATACAATACACAACTGAAAAGAAAATAATATATACTGGATATAGTCAAATCCAAACAGGATCATAACAGACACAGTAGAAGTAACTTTATCATGGTAAGGCTCCACATTTTGGAGACTCTGAGGACAATCCCAGCTGCATAAAGCCTATAATCACCAACCTATCACTGTCACCTCTGACCTACCTGCCCCTTCCTGCCTCCTGTTCCATTCACTTGCTGCAACTCGCCTTGGATCATGCTCAAATCCTGCAGCACGAGCAAGGAGCAAGTCCTGACCTCATGGATTTATGTGGGGTGCCATGGAGTTCACCTGATTCTACAGAAGTGATTTATTCCATCAGCTACTACCTTATGCCCAAGCTGGGGTATTATTATCATCATCACTCCTTAAACTAGAATCTACTCTATTTTTAGAGATTCCACAAAAATCCAAGTCATGATGATGTGTACAGGTCTCCTGAGCTCAAGTTTCACTTTGCATTTTATCACATGGCAAAAAAAGTCAAATTTACAGGGGATTTTTTAAAATTTTCCTGTAGGTCTTAAAACACAATGACAAAATCACATAAAGTAACAAATTAAAGCATTAGGAAATAAATATTTCCTTTTCACTGGAAAAAGAGAAGCAACTGAGAAACAAGGAGTGTCTTACTGTGCAGCTGGCGGTGGATGGCATCGGCCAGGTTGGGCTCATCCCCCCAGAATATCCAGAGCTCCTGGCAGTCGGGTTCGACGTCCCGGCGCCACTGGCACGGCAGGCTGGCCTGCAGGCAGCGGATGGAGCTCAGCAGGACGGGATCATCCTGGGCTGGAGCTGAAATGATGGGCCACAGTCCCCATGGCCTTCAAAGCTGCACCTACGCCATGGGATGCCCGTGAGTTCAGCCTATGGGAAACAAAAAAAAAAGAAAAACATCATTGGATTACTTCATAATTTAATATTCAGAGTTTGTTTCATTTTCATTGGTTAATTCCGCAATTCAAGTTCAAAAATCTTCCTATTCATAGATTTGCCTTTATTGCCCTTCAAGGTAAAAAAATGAATAAACAGCACTGAATAAACCTGGCTTACCCCTGCATTTAGGTTTTCACCACAACCTGACTCGCTTCTATTCTATTCTATTCTATTCTATTCTATTCTATTCTATTCTATTCTATTCTATTCTATTCTATTCTATTCTATTCTATTCTATTCTATTCATTTCCAACAGCTTCATTCAATTTCTAACCTTATTGTTATCTTATTGTCATCTTACAAGTTCGAATGGAAAAAAACCAAACAGGGAGAGGGAATAAGCCTCATTCCCTACAGGCTGCTTGGGGGCCACGTGAGCTCAATGTCAGCCCAAAAGTTGGCCACTTGAAAGCCACAAACAAAGTACCATAGCACTTAAGAAACCTGTGACTTACTGGAAAAGCTAAAACAGCTTCACATTGTGATGTTACAAGTTTACCAAATGGGCTTTTTATTTTGCCCAAATGAACAAAAGCAGAATATGGAATTTGCCATTTACTGCCTCTCAACCAGACAGAATTCTCTTATCAAGGAAGAATTAAAAGAACAGATTTGCTATCCAGATGTTTGGGAAAGGTTTTCTTTGGGACTGAACAGGTTCTCCAGGGAATGGGCACGGCCCCAAGGCTGCCAGAGCTCCAGGAGCGTTTGAACAACATTCTCAAGGATGCATAGGGTGGGATTGTTGGGGTGTCCTGGGCAGGGCCAGGAGTTGGATTCAATGATCCTGGTGGGTCACTTCCAATACAGAGTGTTCTGTCATTCTGAGATTTTCCTCCACTCCCAGTTTGCCCCATCCCTGTTGTACCCTCCCCCTTTCTCTCCTCTCTCCAGCACATGACAGGGAAACCCCCAGGACAGTCTGGTTGTTATCAAACACAACTGGTGTGTGTATACCCTGCTCACAGTGGGCTTGTACTCTACTCTCCAACCTGTTACCACATTCCTGCTGCTGCTATTCCCTGCACTGCTTCATTTCCAGCGTTCACACCTTCCCTTGGCTGCCCAGAAGCAGCCGGTGCTCAGTTCCCAAGCGCTCCTGCAGGAACAGCCAGCTGCTCTGCTGTGAGGAGTGAAACACTCCAGGGCAGCAGCTACACCTCTGATGAGAGAGGGCATTGCCAGGAACAAGGAAAAGAGCCAGCAGTGGAAACACTGACTGTAAGAATGAATTTTTACTCCTAAAGAAAACCAAAGACTTGAGGATCACTATTCCTCCCACTGTCATCACCTGTGTAAAAACATTCAACTTCTCCTCCAAAACCCAAATTCCCTATCACACACAGAGGACTTCCTTTTTCGAGTCCACAAACTTAGTCCATTTACAAGTTTAAACTCTAAAATTTACTTCTGTCCACCACAGTAGCTAGAAGGAGCCTGCCTGGTTCAAGAGCTAGCTGGTGAACTGCTGAGGAGCTGAAGGTGATGCTCATCATACCAACTACAGAAGTAAAAAACACAAGTATTTCTTGGATCTTGTAAATGCATTCTTTGAAATAGTTTCACCCCGTTTCTGTATACTGCCAGGCACAGCAGTTCCTGGGACTCTGCCTCAAGGGCTCTTTCCCCAAACACTGATTATCCACTTAACTGTCCTCTGAAGAAGCCTCACCAGGCACACAGCCACACAGCGCAGCACTGGGAAGAGGAAAAACCTATGGAACAGTGAACAGCGGGGAAATTGGGTTTATTGTGTGCAGGCCCCTAAAGCACCAGGCATCTTTAGCTCCACAGGGCAGAAGGGACTCTGCTATCCCATATCCTGCCAGCAGGACACCAGTCCTGGATTGCCCCAGCTGGAGGCTCCCTGCAGCCAGCATTGAGCTCTTGCACTCAGACAGAAATGCTGATCAGCCATCCAAAGGGTTGGGAACTATAGAAAAGGAAATGGGAAAAGATAGTCCAGACTGGCTGAGATACACAGCCATGTGCCACCTTCCTGGCACAACAAGGGCAGGGGAATGCAGGAGGAAGAGGCAAAATGGAAGGAGTAAAGCTATTTTTTCCATAGCAGGGTGCTGGAATTCCTCATACTCTAAATAAACAGTCTAAGAGAAAGCGCTCCTCCAAAACATCTACATCTGTTCTATGTGTGTCCTCAGCTATAGCTTGGACAAGGAACGGGCAAAGTTTCTGAAACAGAATAATGAATTCAACTATGAACCACAAAACACCAAGAATTAGTGCCAGCATAGGCAACCTGCAAAAAAATGAAGTTAAATGTTTGTGCCTTAACCAGCTAAGAACATATGCTAAGTCACAAAGAGCATGGAACAGGAAGATGATGAAAACCAAAACCAAAAATCCCAACTGAACAAAGGACCTTACCAAAAGCAGCACTCTCTTGATCCACACAGCAAAAGCCAGAGCTCAGCTGTTTCAAAGAGCAGAGAGGCTCCTGTGGCTTCCTGCCAGCTCAGAGGTATCACTCCAACATCCCCCCCAGAGGAGGGATGAAACAGAGTCAAAGAAAGCACAGTGAAATCAGCAGAGCTGCACCCAATTTAATTCTGCACTAACAAACTCCTGGAGCCTAATTCTGTGGACTGTGAGGAATGATAAACTACTAACCTGGATCACACCAGTGGCCACCCACACAGAGACTCCTGAGAAAAGGGAGAGACAAGTCCTGGGGCTTTGGACTCAGCAGCAGCATTAAATGAGCTCTCACACATTGCTTCCCAGTCCAAGTTGCAGAGATGTGGTTCAGCACATGTATTGGGATGTCTGTTTCTGTTTAAATTTTTAATAGGTAAGCATCAATAGTAATCCCTCAGAACTTCTGGATTATGTCCTCATGTTAATTAAAACTGAATTGAAACAGAGATTTGAATCCAGAAGGGATACACAAGAGCAGACTACACCCAAAACACACATTCTACGCCTCTCCTGACATTCTGTGTAAAGTATTTAACACACTATAGGGAGAAGATCTGCACCCACATGGGGATTTATTTACACTAATTTCTTTAAACAAACCAACAGTCCTGGTTTGAAGAGGCCTTCATCTCTAGCAGGGGTTGCACAGACAAGACAAGCAGTGGGCTATGGTTCTGGGAACTGTTCTGAAGAGCCAAATGTGGTTTCATTTGTGCTTCATTGGCAGTGAGCACAGGCTGACCCAACACAGCCTCCTCCTCAGTCCCAGCCATGCATTTCCATGTCCCAGCCTGATACTGGATCTGGCTGTGGAATCACTCAGTGAATGGGATCACTTCACCAACTTAAAAAAGAGAATGCAAGAGAAAGAGAAATGTTTCCAGGCTCAGCACCCTGACAACTCATCCTGCAGCCAGGGCATCACCGAGCAGCCCCAGGAGAGGGAGGGAGAGTGGAGTAGGATCTCCCCTGCCAGGGACAGCTCCAGCCAGAATAAACACAACTTTCAGTGCACCCAGAGTGCTGTGCACGTACACCCCAACCAACACAAGCAGCACTGGTGCCAGAGCAGGCCTGGCCTGGGTGCCCTCCCTGCAGCACTCAGCTGCTGCTCAGACATTCACACTGAGCTGGGCTGACTCAAACCCACCAGGGTTGGATTCAACGACTTTTTCCTCTACTCAGATCAGTCCCCACACCTGATTCATTAAGCAGCCACAGAGATGCTTGTACCGGGAAGTCTGAGGACAGCAAAGCAGGTCAGGGAGGGCAGAGCTGCTCTGATCAGTAAAACTGCTGGTTTGAAAGCAGCCTGAAACACTGAGACAGAAACCAAAATTGCCAGCCTGAGGACAAAACTGTGAACATGCTGTTTAACTCACAACTGGCTAAAGATGAATGCAGAACAAAGCAGAACTCTTGCCAGGTGATGTAATCTACTGTGTCCCTTGCATCTCTTCCCATATGCACAGTTTTGGCTTATTGCAGTTGCTACAATGTTTTTAATACTAAAATGCCTGACCAAAAAAAAAAAAAAAAAAAGGGACTTACAAATACTTCTTATTATCCAACACTGTTAGCAAATCATGCATTAAATGAGATTTTTGCTTTGGTTTATAAAGGAACATGTGTTATGGAAGACTGTGCTGTGAAGGGTTCAACTGCTCAGATAAGTGGGGCTGTTTTGAAATGGAGTTTTTTCCCAAGTTCAGCTAACTGCAGTTGGACACAGAATATTTGTGAGACGCCAGTTCTAAATGCACTGGGCCAAGCGTGTGAGGAAACAGAGAAATTGGATCTCTAACAGTAATACCCAAACCCTTCACTAACATCCAACTTCTTACAGAATAATTCCCAAGACAAAAAAAGATCTGTTTCTGATGTATTCAAAAGCAGCTGTCAGGGTAGAGGAGTGTGTTCAAATTCCACACAGGCATCCAAAACCACCCAAAACATCCCCAAGAAATAGCCATTAATGAAAGCAGTGCATTGCCAATGTCTTTATTGAGATGCATGGCCTTAGAATGATCACACAGAGTCCCTTGGAAAGGGACACAGGCTCAGGTTTCAGCGACCATCATCACACCCTGCAGAGTGAAACAGCCTCAAAAGAGATGAGCAGAGAGTGTTCAAACCTCTGATCCCCCCTGCACACACCGACAAGCAGAGAGACACAGAAAGCAAATTAGCACTCTCTTTCACACCCTGCTGCCCTAAATACAGACACCTCCACATGGACCTGCCACAGCTCAGGGCTCCAGGACACCATCCACGACTGTGAATTCATAGAAGACAGAAAACCTAAGCTCTCATTCTTTCCCCCCTTCAGGCTTAAATCACAATAATAGGCAGGCTGGGAGGGTCTTCTGCTGATCTCATTGTGCTCCACTCAGATTGGTGGAGTTTAGACTACTAAAAATCACAATTCTCCAGTAGCATTTCACAGTACACAACTTGGTGCTGGCATACACCGGTGACCCCGTGTGACCCCACCTGTGCTCCAGTGGTGTCCAGTGGTTCCCTGTGGTGTCACCTCCAGGGCCAGCTCTGGGCTGAGTGCCCAGAACATGCGGTGCCTGTCCTGTCCCAGCTGGTTGGTGGCCACGCACGGTGCCTGAGGCATCATGGGCCCATCGAGCCAGGAACAACTCTCCCTTATGTTCCCAATCCAAATCTATTTCCAACCCCTGCCATGTCCCAGAGGGGGCTGTGGCACAGCAGCACCTCTGTGGCTGTGTCATGGAGCCAGAGAGCAGCTGTGATGTCAGAAAGGGGCTGTGTGACAGCACAGGGTGGGTTGTGTGAGGTCACAGATTGGGCTGTGACATCACAGAACAGGCTGTGATATTGCTGAGTGGGCTGTGACAGCACTAGAAGGTTGTGTGACACCATAGAGAGGGCAGTGAGGTCACAGAGGAGACTGTGCCATCATAGAGGGTGGCTCTGTGATATCAGACAGCAGGCTGTGACATTACAGAGCAGCTGTGTGATGTCCCAGAGAAGGCTGTGGCATCAGAGAGTGTGTTCTGCCATCACAGGGTGGCTATGTGACATCAGAGAGGGGCTGTGACATCCTGGAGCAGGCTGTGACATCACAGAATGGCCGTGTGACATCCCAGGGCAGATTGTGTGACATCACAGCAATGACTGTGACTTCACAGATCACAGAGGCTGTATGACATCACAGGGGTTATATGACATCACAGGGAGTGTATGACATCACAGGGGCTGTGTGACATCACAGGGCTGTGTGACATCAAAGGGGGTTGTGTGACATCATAGGGTGCTGTGTGGCATCACAGGGGGTTGTGTGACATCACATGGGCTGTGTGACATCATAGGGTGTTGTGTGACATCATAGGGTGCTGTGTGACATCACATGGGCTGTGTGACATCATATGGTGCTGTGTGACATCACAGGGGGTTGTGTGACATCATAGGGTGCTGTGTGACATCACAGAGCTCTGTGACATCACAGGGCTGTGTGAGGTCACTGGGGAGGTCACTCTGCCCCGTTCCCCCCTCACAGTCCAACGCTGCTCGTGCACAGGGGGGTCCCCTGTCCCCCCAGGTCCCCCCTGCCCCCCATGCCGCAGCCTCCCCCAGAGGATGTTCCATGAGATCGACCCCAGAGCCTGACACGGGGACAGGGGCCGGGCCCTGGGGGTGGCACAGGGGGACAGGGACCCCCGGCAGCGTCCCCGTGTCCCAGGGCCAGAGCCTGGGCCAGGGCTCCTTCACCCTGTTATGAGCCAGGGGCTGAGAGCATTTAAAAAATCCCCAGCACGGGATCAGCAAAAACCAGATTTAATGTTAAGCTACAGCACGACAAAGTTCCTTGGCAAGAGTCACCCTACTCCTGACTGGACACTTCAGGCACACCAAGGAAACAAAGCAACAACAAAAACAAACAAAATCCAGTCAATCAAACCAGAAATGGACTGAGAACTGTCCGTGTGTGTGTGCTCAGGTGGGTGTGACAAAAGGACAGTGAGGGCAAGGATAAAAGGAATGTGGCATAAAAGCCCAAGAGAGCTCAAACTTAACAGGACTTAACTTATACCTTAATCTTAATTTATACCTTAATCTTAACTTATACCTTAATCTTAACAATTTAGCAAAGGAACAACACTTACCAGTATTTAACCTAATTTATAACCTATAACAATTTAACAGAGGAATAACACCTAACAGTATTTAACTCAGCTTATAACTTATATTAAACTTAATTTAGGAAAAGAACAACACTTAACACCATTTAACTCAGCTTACATCTTGTCCTGGGGTGACTTTATGATGCTGAATTTTATCCTCATCCATCTGTTTAGTCCAGAAAGAAGTTTTAACCTTTAAGATTTGAGAGTGAAGTGGGTGGAGAAGAAGAAGCAGTGGAATGTCTGAGGCAGTTGCTTTCAAAATCTATAGATAAGAGCTTCAGCTTTCCTTCTCCTGACTGTGTTGTCTGCAGCATGGACAGGCAGTGAGAGCTCTCCTTTGTTTTTTAGTCAGTATTTTTTTAGCTAGCTGAGGCATTGAAGTTCCCTAGACTGTGGTTTTTCTTTTTCCTGGAACTGCTCAAACCTGCTCTGGACTGAAACCCCAGAAGAACACCGGGAGCTCACACCTGTGACCCGCTGGGGCCTGGGACGCTGCATTCCAGCACCAGAGGGGCTGATGAGAGACTGAGTGAGCCGAGCTACACCCACAAAAAGGACTTTCTGAATTTGCCATCTCTTCAGAACAGTGAGAGGTTTTACTGTTTAATATTTTTCACTTTTTATGCTTGTGAATACTTGTTAAATAAAGAGGGTTCTTTCCACTTTTCTCCAAGGAAATCTTTTCCTGAAGCAGTAGGAGGAGGGGCTTGAATCTGCTTTCTAAGGGGATCCATTTTGGAGTTTCCTCCCAAATTTGCCCTGAACCAGTACACACTCCAATGACCCAGGTAATAAAGATGTGTTTGCATATTATGAAGTGTGCAAGTACTAAACCTGTGCCCTTTGCAGGCAGACATCAGTTGTTTGCTCATGAACAGGCAGTGCCACTTGCAGGGCCCGAGTGCCCTGAGGTGCCGAGCTGGGATTGGCATCTCTCAGAGAAGAGATGAGGGAGAGCAGAGCACCTTGCAAGCTGCAGGTCCCTGACAGCACCAGAGGGCTCCTGTCCCATAAACATCTGCTCTGCCCATTCAGCTACCTCTGCCTTGAACCCAGAGTACTCCACATTCCTGGAAGAACCCCCCAAATCCCCAACCACGTCTTTGTTCAACATATTTATTTTTACTCTGGATTTGGGTGGTTGGGAAGGACAAAGAGAAATGCAAAGAAAATCCAGGCCATGGGGAGCCAGGAGGATGTGGAGCCTCCAGCCAGGTGTCTTCCCAACACGGATCAGCAGCACCAGGGCTCAGGGGGGCTCTGCCCACCGGGGGTCACTGGGGATCATCCAGCGCAGATCCTGCCATGGGGGATGGAGGTGGAGCAGCGCACGAAGCTCTTCCTACACTCAGGGAACTCTCAGGGCTTCTCTCAGTGGAGACTCTGTTGGTGTCTGGTCAAGTGAGAGCTCCTGGAGAAGCTCTTCCCACACTCGGGACACTCATAGGGTCTCTCCCCGGTGTGGATGTGCCAGTGCCTGACGAGAGTGGAGTCGTGCTTGAATCTCTTCCCACAGTCGTGGCAGAAGGGCCTCTCATCCCAGTGACTGCGTTAGTGCTGGAGGAGACTGGATCTTTGCTGAAACCTCTTCCTGCATTTATCACACTCTAAGGGCGTTTCACCACTGTGGATCCTCTGGTGGAGATTCAGGCTTGAGCTGTGGCTGAATCTCTTCCCACACTCCCCACACTCGTAGGGCCGTTCCCCCATGTGGATTCTCCGGTGTTGGAGCAGGAGGCATCTCCACCTGAAGCCCTTCCCACATTCCGAGCACTTGTGGGGCTTCTCCCCATGGTGAAGCTGCTCACGCAGCCCCAGCTCCGAGCTCCGGCCGCCTCCCCGGCCCGGGCTGGCTCTTTCCTGCTGGGATCCCCGGGCTGTGCGTTTGCAGCCCCTCCTGCTGCGGGATCTGCGGGGCTTTTCCTCCCCGTTGCATTCCTGCGCCGTGGAGCCGCTGCAAACGGCCTCTTGCCCGAGGCTGTGCCGCGGGGATTTGTCCTCCCTGCTGTCCGTGCTCAGCTCCTTGTCTGGGGAGGAAGGACAAGGACAGGATGGGATTTGCCTCCGGTGCCAGAGGCAAGGGCAAGGAGATCCCCCCAGGGCTGTGCTGCAGCCGGGGCCGTGCTGGGCTGGGAGATGGAGCAGGACACAGGGGGAAAGGGGCACTGACTTCCTCCTCACCTGCCTGCGGCTCCCGGGACATCTTCCTCTTCCTCACGGCCTCTTCCTCCTCCTCCTGGGTGCCAAACTTTCAGAAATCCTGGTTAGGGGGAAAAACAAGGGCTGAGCGCGTTGGGTTTGATGGTGGCGCTGCCCAAGGGCAGCTGGAGCAGTCAGCGCCCCTTTCAGCCTCGGGGGCCCGGAGCCCGCTCAGCACCAACCTCCCGCACCCCTCCAGGCTGCCGGGGGTCCCCCGGCTCCGGGATCGCCCCTCTGCGCTCTCCTCGCTCCGGGGCTCCCGCCTTCCCCCCCCGGCTCTGCTGGGGATCCCCGGAGCCGATATTGCCCCCTCCCCGCCGATACCGGGAGATCGACACGTCACAACCACCAAAATCCCTGCAGGGGCATTTCCGGCTCGGCTTTGGGTTCCTGCAAATCCAAACATCCCCTGAACCGCAAAGTAAAACCCTCCCGGAGCCCCCCATGATGGATTTGGGGCGAGCTCCCCCTCCGCACTCACCTGCGGGTTCTTGGGGGGGCGATTCTGCCGCTCCCGGGGGACGCTGCGGTCTGTGCGGGCGTGCGGGAAAAGCGCGTGGTTCCAAAATCGCTCCTCCTCTTCCTGCCGCTCCTCCTGTGTCCCTCCTCTTCCTCCCGCTGCTTCTCTTCCGTCTCTTCCCGCTCCTCCTCTTCCTCCCGCTCCTCCTCCTCTCCCAGCGCAGCCAGAGCCGCTGGAACTGGGGTGCCCAACGCCCTGAGCAACCCCAGGTCCCTCCCAGGACCCCTCAAATCCCTGGAACCGAGCGTCCCCCGCATCCCCTGGAAGATCCCCCCGTGTCCCCAAGCAGGTCGTTATTTCACATCTCTATTTTTACCCTGGTTTCGGGTGTTTGGGAAGGACAAAGAGAAATGCAGAGAAAATCCAGGCCACGGGGAGGGTGTGCAGCCCCCAGCCAGGTGTCTTCCCAACACGGATCAGCAGCACCAGGGCTCAGGGGGGCTCTGCCCACCGGGGGTCCCTGGGGATCATCCAGCGCGGATCCTGCCATGGGGATGGAGCTGCAGCAGGGCACTGTCTTGGTTTGACAGACAGGTGTCTGCTGAGGAGCTCTGGAGCTTCTCTTGAAACGGAAAATGTAAACTCCCTCCCTCTAAATTAATATGACTTGGAAATTAAGGAGCTCTCTGGCAAAGATATGGGATTTAGAATAGCAGTTTTTCACTGGGAAAATGAAAATAAAAGTATAGTAATATAAAGACCAAAACACTGGCAAGGTCAGAATGCAACCTGTAACCCTGTTGCTCAGGGTGTTGGTTACAGTCTGAATAATGGTACCTGTAGTTTTCTTGGAGTGACAGATGTGGTTTTGTTGAAGCAATGATTTTGGAGAAGGGTGTAGTTACTTTTTTAACATCTGGTGGTGATGAAGATAGGCCTGGTCTTCTTCTGGGAATTTAGTGGGAAAGGCTGCTCTGATGTTTCAAATTTCAGATTTTATTTAGGTAGGAAATACTTGGCTTTTCTCCTTGGCTGGGGCATCTCCCATAAGGTATAACTCCTTGTGGGGAGGAGTTGTGAGGGATGGGTCATGGAAGAGATAAGGAGCTCTGCTCCAGCTGGTTTCAGCAGATGATGATAGAATGTATACTTCTGCTTGCATCTTGCATTGCAACTTAAGACATGATCTACTCCTTATTCTATTACCATCTGCATCATACCTTAATTAACCTTAATTAATTAAAGAATTATCCTTCTTTCAACTCTGCTATATATTTTCATCCACAGTGAAACTTTACACACAATTCTTACTGAAGATTAGGTTATTGTGTGGTACTCAATGGATTTTTTTATCTTTCTGCATTACCTACTAAGTGTAACTGGGTTTTTGAGCAAAAACAATTGTATGGATGGGTTTGCCTTTGCTTGAGGTAGGCCTAATCTAAACAGTCTTAAAATAACTTTTATGTGTACTGCAGGGACTTTATCCCCATCCACTGTGTGCAAGGCTTCAGACTGGGCAGGACTTGCTTGAGTGATGGACTCTCAGGTGTTGACTGTTTAGGTGGCTTTTGTTAAGTTCATTTCTCAGTTTTTGGATGTTTCCCTTCAGTCACTCCTCACAGGACTTGTGTTCCAGACCCCTCACCAGCCTTGGTGAGGTTAATCTCCTGCCTATTGGTGGCAGACTCTGTTGTGTTTACTTTCATAGAAAGAATGCTGAGGGACATGACAACCAGATAAACCATGATAACACTACTGGTACTTCTCTGCATCCTACCACAACACCATGGCTCAATCTCAGTTGATGGCTGTGGTCTGAAGCAACCGTCAGGTACACCAGTGCTCGAGGACCCTCCCCCAGAGATCACAGTGACCCAGTGACTTGGCGCCCGTGGTACTGCATGTCTCAGAGGTGCACCGTGCAAGTGACTGGTTGGTTAGGACAAGAGTGACTGGGCTAGAGTATTAACTGGAGCAATTGGCAAATAAATTAAGGTAGGATGCAGGAAAGTAGAAAAATGTCTTTACGAGAAAGCTTCCACCATTGCGATCACTGTAAATTTGCTGGAAACAGATGTGACAAGCAATTTGCACTCCAACATCATGGCAAAACTCTGCCCTATGACAATGCAGCAAACAAACCCCCCTTATAATGTGTTGTCACCAGAAAAACATTGGTAATTATACCTTGGACCTCAGTACCAACAATGTTGAGATTACAAAGCTTTGCAGAGACGAACCTACTGACTGCTGGTATAACTTTAACCAAATCAATTTATGTAACATGTAATTGGCAAAATGATCCAGCAGATAAGTCAGGCCTGAAAGGTCTAATTTACCCATTTTGCTGTGGCAAAACCCACACTGACTGCGGTTACTATATACCACGGTGTAAGCCCCCCCTTGTGTTGAATGACAAACGTTTTCCCTTCCTTCACAGTAACACGAGGTGATGATGTCACAATAACGTATAGATTAATTGCTGGATCCCTCATGGAACCTGTATACAGTCATGGCACAGAACCTCACAGCCATGCTCTATTTTGTGAAATCCAAAATCAGAATTGTTGGTTAAACTGCTGCACAATTTTCCCATAAAATCATGTGTGGTAAAAACAATACTTTTAAAATACTGGGGAGAACTCAGTGTTAATGTTGTAACACCTACCACCCAGCCACCAGTTATGCTGAACCCGAAAATTTTTTAAATTGGACCATATGTAATTAGGGAAACTGGCCAACAACAAACATTGTTTAACCTGGCGTAGTGTCTTAAACAAATTAAATTGTTGATGCAAAGCAATGTCTCAGAAGTTCAGCCAGCTTGTTGGCCTTTTCTGCAAACCTCTTTTGAGGGTTGGACAACCTGGTTGCAGAAGCAGGATCCTTCTAAGAAACATATGACAAGAGACATAACCGGTATTGTGGGAATAAGATTGGGAATTTTGAATAATATTGATTCTGAAGTACTAATGAATAAATTGGCTACCACAACTGGAGATCTAACCAAATTACAACAACCACTGCAGTCATCCTTAACAAACTTAGCAACCCCACAATGGTTGTTATCAAACATATTACCAAATTGGGAAAAGTAAATGTGAATGACCACAAATTGACAATTGATGCACTCGGTGCTACACAAAATAACATCTCTTTAGCCCTCAGTTGTATCCAGGCTCAATTGTGGATGCTGTCAGTTGCTGCCTCAATTATAAGAGAAGGTGAAGAAGACACTTTTCCTACTGAAGTTCAAAGAATAATCTTGGGATTGTGCCACTAATTTTGAAAGATAATTCCAATCTTAATGGAACTTGATAAATTTTACCTATGACCACAGCACAAAGACAGCCACAGCCTTTGTACTGAGAATACATAATGCTTCAGTGCATTCAATATTCCCTATCATTGCATCAGGGCTGAATCATGATGGAGCTATTCTCTATCCTTTTGAGAATACAGAATGGGCCCATCAAATTGGTGAGAAGTGGCAAACTGTTATCTGGAAACTTGTATTGTACAGGAATAACAAGAGTTTATCTGTGAAAGTGATGCAGTCAGAGCTCAAGATATTTGCTTAGACACAGAACAAAATGTTTGTAACTTTGAAATTCATCTAAACGAGATTCCTGAAACAGTACTGGTGTATATGGGCAATGGGTGTGCATGCTTAAGAACTGCTTGTGATAGTGTTTTCATAGAAGATTTGGTAATGAGTACTAAAAATCATTCAAATTTTTGTCTGTAACTTTGCTAAAATTGCAGGATGTGATTTTTCTTTTGTAACCCCTCTCATCACCTTGTACAGTCCAATTACACACTGATCCACCATCTATTGCCTACTCCCATTGGGATGAACCTCACTCTGATAAAGCAATTGTTGTTTCACCAAGATTTAGTTGAAATTTTGGAAATGATTAAGAAAAATGGACAAAATAACCTTACTTATGGTTCATCAAAATATAAAAGAAATACACTGTGCTCTGGAAAGAGTAAAGAGAGATGCCGAACACAGGTGGTAGGATACTCTTTTTGGGTGGTCACCTACTGCTACAGGTGTCCTGAACAAATTGTATCATCCCATCATTGTTCTCTTGATTTTGGTTTTGATTGGTTTTGTTTTATCAGCAATCTTTTGCATCATGAGTTGGAGAATGATGAAATAGTTAACACTACTGACATCTGTATTAGATATATACAAATCAGTCACTGTTGACATTCCTAAGGTTATTGACACAAGGCAAGCTATATGATTTGAAATAAGATAAAATGTGGTATTGAGTAAAATGTCTTATTTTAGTTGTGTTACATTTTGAATATTGATTAAAATTGTTTACTCCAGTTGTGTTGCATTTTTAAGTATTGAATAAAATTGCTTCTTTTAATTGTGCCATATTTTGAATTGAAATGGCCATGATTATTTGTTTTGTTTTCTTTTTCCCTTTTCCTTTCCCTTATCTCTGTCCTACTTTTCTATTCTGTCCAACTTTCTGTCTCTGTTTTCCAGGATATGCTATGAACTCGGATGAGTCCTGAAGATTTCGCAACAACACTACAAAGGAGTGCTCTTGATGATGATCGTGAGCCATGGGGTGGGGCAAGGGTTGGTCCAAGGTTTCCCTGATCTGCCTCATGACATCCAAGATCAGAGACTGAGACCCCGGGACCACACTGCTCGCTCCAGACAGGAGTTTCTGGCTGGCCAAGGTGGATGCTTATCAAGGGACTAATTGTAGGTGTGTTTGCTAGTGCTTGCTCTGCCATGGTACGCTGCTCTCAAGCAGGGTACTGGCTGTAGTGTCCTGTTCCTGCACCTCTTTGGTGGAGCAACAGTCTCCACATACAATATTCTATAAATCTCCCCACCTTTTGGCCAGAGGCCACTCACTTTGGAAAACAACTATAAAAAAGTGACTTTCCTGAAGAGACTTTTGAGATCTCTTTCTCTCCACAGATGGAAGGCATCTATTGGCTGAAGACCACCAGGACATCATCTCATCTGTTGGTAGCTATTCCCCATCCTTCTCTCTCTCTCCCCTTCTACTTTGTTTCCTTTATCTTTCTCTCCCCTCTATCTCGAAACTGAGCTATTGGCACGCAATAAAGTGCATTGGTTTTGCTGCTGAATAAAACTTGAGTCCCTTGCTGTTTGTCTTTTGCACTCTGCGGTCTAGTGAACCATCCTGACTCCCACTGAGGTTGAGCAGATCATGACACCCATATAGGCTCTTGATTTTCATATTTTCATTGGGTTTTTTTACTGTTATATATAATGTCTTTCACATATTAATTTCATTGTGTGTATTATTTCCACATCCATATTTACCTTTCTTTTATACAATTTTAAAAGGCTTGCTTTCTTTACTTTTTTTACATGAAGTGCCCTGGTCTGTGGGGGAAAAATTGCACCTGCCTCTCTTCTGAACCACTCCAAGTGAAACACTAATCTTAGAAAATTAGGATTTTAGTGACCTTGCTGAAAACAATTAAAAAGTTAGAAGGGAGTAGTTTTCTGAAACTTAAATAATTAATTGTCTGTCATTTCATGTTTGCTCAGCTGCCCTTACAATGGGAAAAGACGAAACTAGGGAGCAGAACCAAAAGAATATAGACAATGCAACTAGAAACCCATTCTTTGGTAAATTGGATTATCCCCAGAAATCATTTGTATTGTCAGTGATAGAAAAGGTCAAGAGTTTAGAGTGAGGAAGACGCGCCTTACTTCCTTCTTTTAAGACCCCACTCCACGAAAATGACCCCAGACTTAATTTAAGAAGTCAATCGCACATTCTTAATAGCTATTCAAGCTAATTATCATAGGAAGCGGGAGATGGGAGGGGCTGTTATTATGAATATGTATTTGTTTGAATCCTTTGCTAATAAATAGACTTTGTGATCACCTGTGATTTTGCAGTGTGTATTAGAGGATTACCTCACGCTGCTGCCTAGCACTGAATAAACATTCACTTTCTAACTTTAAACTGTTAGAGAGTCTTTTGTCCGTCACAGCTGAGTATCGGTATTAGACCAGTACTCATATTTTGATAAATCACTGGCAGAGCCTCATCCTGTTACACCTGCAGCCATTGAGCCATCCCAGAGCCCCTGGGTCCTGCTCTGCCCAGCTGCCACACATGGGGGTGCCAGGGACCCCATCCCCAACAAGGCTCCCATTCCAGCGCTGTTCCTCTCTGGAACTTGCCCACAGCTCCCCAGGGCCCTTGTCCCCACTCAGTGTCTCTGCCATGCCCTGGCCCTGGGCCCAGGCCAGCAATGGCCCAGAGCAGGATGTGCCCATGCCCAGGGCTGTGGGGGAGCTGGTGTTTGTCCCCAGGCAGCCACTGGGATCAAACTGGGCAAACAGAGGTGCCAGTCAGGGGGAGGGATGTTGGTGCCCTGCCTGCATCTCTGATGAGCCCTTTTTACCCAGGGCATGGGGCACCAGGAGGACATTCAGAATTCGGGGTGTCCAAGAAGTGAAAATCCCCTGAGAATGGTTCCTCAGAGCTGTCCATGGCTTCAATTTATGTTTGACATTCCACAGCATTAATGAAGGCTTTTGCTTCTCTCTGTTCACAGGGACACAGCAGATCCAACTTTTATAAATGGATATTGGATGTTATAGATTTTGTCCAATTAATCAAACAACATAGTTAAATTTAGCAGTAATTTATTAATAATAGCAATTGTATATGAACTAATGCAATCAAAATATATGAGTTATAAAAATTGAAGTAAATACAAAATTTAGCAGCAATTGAAGTATAATAGGGTTTGGTAAATAACGCATAAGCAAACTGACTGGGGTATCCCTGACCGGGGGTACGGGCAGGGCCATTCCTCACACCAAACCAAATCAGCCAAGCTAAAATCTCACTTATATACTGGTTACTAATGCATATTAATACAGAATCTTCTAGAAAGCTCCTCCTCGTTTCTATTCCTAAAATATACGTCACTCTGTTGTGTTGCTCATGCGTCAAAAATAAAAAATTATCCTCTAAAAGTCCCAGAAAAACAAACAAACAAACAAAAATTTCCCAAAACACTTTTAAAAATCCCTAAAAAAATACCCAAAAACAACCTTAAAGACCCTCCAGAAAAACCACAAAAGCTCTTTAAAATCCCCTAAAAAGAACCACAAAAAGCCCCAAAATTCCCACTTAAAACTCTCCCCAGGAAACCTTTTAAAACTCCCCGAAAAACCACAAACCCCCTGCAAAAACTCCAAAAATCCACCAAAAAACTCCTTTTAAAATCCCTTAAAAAAAACCCACAAACTTTTTTTTTTTTTTTTTTTTTTTTTTTTTTTTTTTTTTTAGAGATTTGAAATGGTTTTGTTTGTTTGCTTGTTTGTTTGTTTTTTGTTGGTTTGGTTTAGTTTGGTTTCTTTTTTTTTTTTTTTAAACAGGATTTTTGAAGAAGTTTTTGGAGGAGTGTTGGAGTTTTTAAAGGGGTGTTTGGATTTTTGGGTTTTTAAAAGGTTTTTGTGGGATGGTTTTAAATGGGAATTTTTGGAGCTTTATGAGGGTTTTTTTAGGGTTTTATTTTAGGGATTTTTAAAGAGCTTTTAGGTTTTTTTGAGGGTCTTTAGAGAATTTTTTTGGATTTTTAAATTATTTTTTTGTTTCTGTTTTCAGTTTTTCTGGGATTTTCCTAAGGATTTTATGTTCAAGGGGGGATTTGAGGGTTTTTAATAGTTTTTGGGAGGAAGATTGGGTTTTTTTGTGGGTTTTAAAGGAGTTTTGTGGGGGTTTTAAAGTGAAATGTTGGGGTTTATGTTTGTTTGGGTTTTTTTAGTTTAGGGTTCTTTTGTGGGGTTTAAAGGGGTTTAGGGTTGCATTGGAGGGCTTTTAAGGTTGTTTTGGGTATTTTTTAGGGATTTTTAAATGTTTTTTGGGGATTTTTAAAGGTTTTTTATTCGAGGGGTTTTTGAGGGTTTGAGTGTTTTTTGTGGGGCTTGGTAATGGGGTAATTTTTTGGCAAATTTTGGGGGAATTGGGGGGTTTTTGGGGATGTTTTGAGTTTTGGGGGGTTTTTGCTTTTTGTGGGTGTTTTTGCATCTGTGTGCTTTGATTTTTTTTTTCCTTTTTTTTTTGCTCTTTTCCCACTTTTTACCCCCCAAAATTTCCCTCCATTATTTTTGGGTGACCCCATGTTTTTGGGTGTCTCGTGTTTTGGGGTGTCCCCATATTTCGGGGTGTCCCCCTGGGATTTGGAGTGTCCCCTCCATTATTTTGGGGTGTCCTCCGTGTTTCAGCGGGTCCTCTCAATTATTTTGGGGTGCCCCAGGTTTTGGGGTGTCCCAGGTTTTGGGGTATCCCGTGCTTTGGGGTGTCCCCTCCATTATTTTGGGGTGTCCCCTCCATTATTTTTGTGTCTCCCCGTGGTTTTGGATGTCCTGTGTTTTGGGCTGTCCCGTGTTTCGGGGGGTCCCCTCCATTATTTTGGAATGTCCCGTGTTTTGGAGTGTCCCCCCGTGTTTTGGGTGTCCCTGTGTTTTGGGGTGTCCCGTGTTTGGGGGTGTCCCCCCCGTTATGGTGTGTTCTGTGTTTTGGGGTTTTCCCTCCATTATTTCGGGGTGTCCCCTGTTTTGGACTGTCCCCCCGTGTTTTGGGGTGTCCCCCCGTGTTTTGGTGTGTTTCAAGTTTTGGGGTGTCCCCTCCACTATTTTGGGGTGTCCCGTGTTTTGGGGCGTCAAGTATTTTGGGGTGTCCCCTCGTGTTTCAGGGTGTTCCCCCGTGTTTAGGGGCGTACCTTTCATTATTTTGGGGTTTCCCCAAGTTTTTGGGATGTTCCCATGTTTTGGGGTGTCCCCTCCATTATTTTGGGGTCCCCTCATGTTTTGGAGTGTCCCGGGTTTTGGGGTATTCCCGTGTTTTCGGGTGTCCCTGTGTTTTGACATGTTCCCCAGTGTTTTGGGGTGTTCTCTCCTTTATTTTAGGGTGTCCCCTATTTTGGGGTGTCCCCGTGTTTTGGGGTGTTCCCCCGTTTTGTGGGGTCCCTTCGTGTTTTGGGGTGTCCCACCCGTGTTTTGTGGTGTCCCGTGTTTCGGAGTGTCCCCCCCATGTATGATGAGTCCCCTATTTTGGGGTGTCCCCCAGTATTTTGGGATGTCCCTCTGTTTTGGGGTGTCCCCACATGTTTCGGGGTGTTCCCGCCCCCGCCGTGTTATGAGGTGTCCCGTGTTTTGGGGTCCCCTCGTGTTTTGGGGTGTCCCGGGTTTTGGGGTGTCCCCGTGTTTTCGAGTGTTCCCCCGTGTTTTGGGTGTCTCAGGTTTCAGGGGGTCCCATGTTTTGAGGTGTCCCCTCCACTATTTTGTGTTGTCCCGTGTTTTGGGGTGTCCTCTCCTTTATTTTGGGGTGTTCTGTGTTTTGGAGTGACCCCCCTGTGTTTCGGGGTGCCCCCGTGTTCTGGGGTGTCCCCTCCATTATTTTGGGGTGTCCCTGTGTTTTGGGTGTCCCCTCCATTGTTTTGGGGTGTCCCGTGTTTAGGGGTTCTCCGTGTTTTGGGTGTCCGCGTGTTTTGTGGTGTCCCGTGTTTTGGGGTGTACCCCCGTGTTTTGGGGTGTCCCCCCATGTTTCGATGTGTCCCCTCATGTTTTGGGATGTCCTGCGTTTTGTGGTGTCCCCCCTCGTTTTGGGGTGTCCCCCCGGGTTTTTGGGGTGTCCCTGTGTTTTGGGGTGTCCCCGTGTTTTGGTGTGTCCCTTGTTTTGGGGTGTCCCCCCGGGTTTTGGGGTGTCCTTTCGGTTTTGGAATGTCTCTTTGGTTTTGGAGTGTCCCTGTGTTTTGGGGTGTCCTCCCAGATTTGTGGTTTCCCAGTGTTTTGGGGTGTCCCCTCTATTATTTTGGGGTGTCCCTGTTTTTCGGGGTGTCCTGTGTTTTGAGGTGTCCTCGTGTTTTCGCGTGTCCCGTCTTTTGGGGTGTCTCATGTTTTGGGGAACCCCTCCATTATTTTGTGGGGACCCCGTGTTTCAGGGTGTCCCATTTTTTGGGGTGTCCACCTTATTTTTTTTTTTGTGTCCCCCTAGATTATGGGATTTCCCGTGTTTTGGTGTGTCCCCCCAGGTTTTGGGGTGTCCCCATGTTTTGGGGTGTCCCCCCTGATTTGCGGTTTCCCTGTGTGCTAAGGTGTCCTCTCCATTACTTTGGGGTGTCCTGTGTTTTGGGGTGTCCCCAACGTGTTTTGGAGTGGCCCCGTGTTTTCCTGGGTCCCCGTGTTTTTGGGTGTCCCGAGTTTTGGGGTGTCCACTCAATTATTTTCGGGTGTCCCTGTGTTTTGAGGTGTCCCATATTTCGGGGTGTCCCGTGTTTTGTGGTGTCCCCCCGCGTTTTGGGGTGTCCTGTGTATTGGGGTGTCCTTCCGTTTTTTTGGATGTCCTGTGTTTTGGGGTGTCCTGTCTTTTGTGGTGTCCACGTGTTTCAGGGTGTTCCCCTGTTTTAAGGTGTCCCACCCGTGTTTTGGGGTGTCCCCCCGTGTTTTTGGTGTCCCCGTGTTTTGGTGTGTCCCTTGTTTTGGGGTGCCCCCCCGGGTTTTGGGGTGTCCCTGTGTTTTGGTGTGTCCCGAGTTTTGGGGTGTCCCCTCCATTATTTTGGGGTGTCCCCCAGTGTTTTGGAGTGTCCCACCCAGATTTGGGTTTTCCCCGTGTTTTGGGGTGTCCTGTGTCTCAGGGAGCCCCCTGTTTTGGGGTGTCCCCTTCATTATAGGCGGTGTCCGCCAGCCGCTGCCGGAGATGGCGCTGCGAAGGCGGGCGGTCGCGGGGTGAAAAGGTCTACCCGGCTCCGGTTCCTTACCGGCCTCCCGTGGGGTAGACCTGTTGCCTCTTCCCCCCCACAGTCCTTACCGGCCTGCTGTGGGGTAGATCTGTTGCCATCGGCCGGTCTTGGAGTTTGCCGGCCTATTGCCAGGTAGACCTGTTACCCTCCGCCGGTCTCAGTCTCTGGCGGCTAACGGCGGGGTAGATCTGCTGCCCTCGGCCCCCCTTACCGCTGAGCAGCGGTGCCGCTTCTCGTCCATCCCAACAGCGACCCGTTGCCCTGGCCCGCCTGCCCAGCACGCCTTTGCCCCGCATCCTGCCCGTCCCACAGCCCCCGAGCACTCGCACCGCGCTCACACTCCTGCTCACGCCTGCTCTTCCCCCTCCCCGAAAGCCGCTCCCTCAACGTGCCCGACTTGCACTCCCGGCCTAAGCCGCTGGCCCTGCCGCCTCCACGCCCCAGTGAAAAAGGGAAAGAAAAAGGAAAAAAAATAACAGAATGGCCTCACAAGATGGGACAGGGCTGCTAGGGCCATTCAGCTCCAGGGCATTACAGAGCTGTGGGCTTCGCCAGACTCCAGGATGGTACGAGGACACCTCGTCTACCCGGCTCCGGGCCAGTGCCGTCCGCCAGCCTCCGCCGGAGATGGCGCCGCAGCCGTGGTGGCCCCGGAGTGAGTAGGTGTGCCCCTGTCCGGGGTGGCCCCTGAAGGCCTGGTCTACCCAGCTCCGGGGCCGGGGCACCTGCCAGCCGCCCCCAGAGACAGCACCGCAGCAGTGGGCGGCAGTGGGGCGAGCAGCTCTGCCCCTCTCCGCGGCGGCCATGGCAAGATGGCTCTGCCCGATACTGGGGCCGGCGGTGTCCGCCAGTTGCACCCACTTGATCAGCTATGATCGCTTCTCTGCCACGTGTGCACTAGCACGGCTCGGCCCATGCATCCTGTGCTTTTTATTTTTTTGGATTCACTTTTTGCTTGCTTGCCGTCCCCTGCCTTTTCCGGAGGGAAGCCGATCCCTGTGAGCTGTGTCAAAGCCGCTGGCCCCGGCCATGGTTGGCGGCAGCTTCTCCCACGCTCGCTGCATCGCTTCCCTGGGCCGCTAAAACCTGCCCTGCCACGGCCGCCCCCTTCCCGCTCTGCACTTCTCTCACTAGGGAAACATCCTTCCATGTCGCCTCTGCCTATCCCTGTGCAGCACAATTCACCAGGCCTTGCATTGTTCACCCTCTAATAGGGAATGTGAGCTGGCTTTAGACCATCAGGAGACAGGTCAGTTTTACCCTACTGAGGATGTGCTGTTGCAACAGGCTGCTCCTGCTCCTTCTGAATCTCTTTACTGAAGTGTGTCCATCTTTCCCAGAGCCCTTTGTTCTTAAGGACTGTTCCCCTTAAAAAATCAGGGAGACAGTTCATCCCAAATCCGTGCATGCTGAGTACAGGAAAGCTTCTGCTTACATTCTGTACTTTGCAAACATATTCATTGATTGTCCTGGACTAAATGCACATATGATAATCATTTCCCCAAAATCTTTAACATATTTCCCCTCCCTGTGTGTTTTGTCCTGGGGGTCTCTCTGGTGGTCCCTGGTGGTCATGGACCCCAATGTTCCAGTGGGCCTGGCTGAGCTGGCAGGACACTGAGGCTGGTGAATTCCAGTTCCCCTTCTTACATAAGGGGCATTGTGTGGTTTGCAGAGGCCAGTAGTTTTGGAGAGCAAGCATAGTGTCAGCTCACCTGGGGTGGGCAATTTATCATCTGTTAACATGAGGTGACAGAGTGGGCTATGACATCACAGAGTGTGTTATGACATCACAGAGTGGATTATGACATCACAGAGTGGGCTATGACATCACAAAGTGGGCTACGACATCACAGACTGGGCTATGACATCACAGAGTGGGTTATGACATCACAGGATGGGCTATGACTTCGCAGAGTGGGTTATATCACAGAGTGAGTTATGACATCACAGAGTGGGCTATGACATCACAGAGTGGGTTATGACATCACAGAGTGGGCTATGACATTACAGAGTAGGCTATGACATCACAGAGTGGGTTATGACATCACAGTGTCGGTTATGACATCACAGAGTGGGCTATTTGAGGTCATTGAGCATTATAGGCTGTCCCTGTGACATCACAGGGCCAAGGTCTGACATCCCACCAGGGCTGTGTGAGGTCATTGGGTTGGTCACTCTGCCCCAGCCCCCTCACAGTTTCCCCAGACAAGTCCAATGCCGTTCATGCCCAGCAGGGTCCCCTGTCCCTCTGTATCTCCCTGCTCCACCTGGAGCCACAGCCTCCCCCAAGCATGTTCCACAAATCAACTCCAGAGCCTGATATGGGGACAAGGGGCCAGGGCTGTGTGACCAGGACATCAAGGACGTGGATTATCCAGGTCACTGGGGCTGGTTTGGGTTCCCCAGGGCAGGAAAGATGTCTGGCAGCTGGAGCAGGCTGAGGGAAGGGCCTCCAAGGTGGGGCTGGAGCCCTTTGGCTGTGAGCAGAGGCTGAGGGAGCTGGGCTTGTCCAGCCCGGAGCAGGGAAGGCTGAGGGGCTCCTCATGCCAGCCTGGCAGTGCCAGCCAGGAGCTGATGGAGAGCACAGAGCCAGGCTCTGCACCAGGGGCCTGGGGGAGACAAAACACAGTGAGTGGAAGGGGCAAGAAAGGAGAATAGACAGGATAGGAGGAATTAAAATGAGTCAGGCTGCTTTCAGCATTTCCTCAACACCAAAATCAGCCTGATTCCTCTATCTACCATGACAGCTTTGAAAATAGAGCATTGTTTGAGGTGTTCAACCCCCACTCCAAGCACAGCATCCTGATACAGCACTTGAACAGTGTTTCTACCTGTCACAGAATCATCTTTGTCTAAAATTGGTTTTGTACACAAATCCCTTGTGGGCGGCCATGGCAAGATGGCTCTGCCCGATACTGGGGCCGGCGGTGTCCGCCAGCTGCCGAGAGAGGGGAGCTACGGCTGGGACCTGCCACAGCTCCCCAAGGGCCCTTGTCCTCACAAAGTGTCTCTGCAATGCCCTGGCCAGCAGAATGCCAGGGCTATAGAAATCCAGACACATGGACACACACACAGATCTATAGGTTTGCTGAAGGGGTTTATTGATCATTCATGAGAAATTTCTCAGGGCACAAGGGAAAACAGGGGAGTCATTCAGCGATGATCAACCCCTGATGCCTCTGCAGCAGGCTGCACATGGATGTCACCAACTCTTGCAATCCTAAAACACAGAGCCCAGAACGTGACCCACCAGGAGCCACCATAACAGGAGAGGGGCCTTGTCCCAAGCCTCTCTCTGCAAGCACTGTTGACCTACCCATGGAAAGCAAGAGCCAGGCACTTCTGCCACAAAGGACCCACCAGCTTTGCAGCCACAGGGGGCTGGGGACAACAGCGGCATGAGAGACACACTGGGACACTGGGCTGACTGGGAAGAAAGGGGAAAGCAGAGGGGTCCTTGGAGAAGGGGCCTGTGGGAGCAATGGGGTGCAGGAGCTGCTGTGCTCCTGCCCCTGCACTGGGGTCCTGGCCCAGAGGCACAGCTGGGGCAGGGGCTGCACCCAGGGTCAGCCTGGGGGGTTTCTGGGGTGACAGGGATGGGAATGCAATGGGGGACCCTGGGCATGGGGTCCCTGGGAATGATCCATTGGGCAGGGATGTTGTATGGGATGTCAGTAAAAGTGCACTGGGCTGTGCTGGGAGAGATTGGGATAGTCTGGGGTGTGGTGGCCATGCAAGGGGAAGGGCTTAAACTGGCAGAACTCATGGTACCCACCAGAGGTGTCTTCAGGATCTCAAAATTTTCTAAATCCATCTGCAGAGAGATCAGGAGACCTCAGTTGTCACTGGGATGTGCCTGGTGCCAGCAAGGGATGAGGGGACTGAACTGCCACCCCAAATCCCTGAGGGAATGCCCTCCAATCCCAAACAACCTCACCTGCCACAGATAATTTTCAGTTTTTCGCAGGAGTGCCTGGGAAAGGAGAACAAACCATGGTTCTGGATTGGATCATGTGGGTCTGTGGGGCAACAAAGGTGCAGGGACCAAAGGGGTGGGGGGGGGACAGGAAAAGGGATGGGAATTCAGGACCTCCAAAGGGTTGTGGTGAGGCAGGAGAGACGCAAAACACTGAACTGGAGTGAACTGGGGAGGCCAAGGGACTGGGCTGGGGATGTGGAAGGGGCCCTGTGTGGGATGCAGGGGAGAAAGGAATTGCAGTGTAGGGACATGGGAGTGAAACAGAGGGGGTTGGAGTGGGCAGAAGAAGTGGGACAGAGGAGGAGAAGACAAGACTGGGACAGAGTCTGTGAGTGCCAGGTGAATCCAGGAATGATGCCAGGAGACAGCACTGCAGTGGCCAGGGAGAAAAGCAAGGGACTGAGGGGAAAAAAGGGAAAGCAATTGGGAATGATCAGTGGGAGGGCATTCATGGACTCTGGGTAGGACAAAGAGGAGATCCTAGGGAAATTTCAGAAGACACCAAGGATGGGAAGCTACAAAGGATGGGATGTGGAGACACCATGACATTGGGGCCCCTCCTTGGCCTGTGCCAGGGGGCACAGCAGGAGTGAGAAGAGCAGGGCCATGCTGAGCACAGCCACCTTCATCTTCCTCTAGCACTGGCAGTGCTGGCTGAGGCTGTGCCAGGTGAGGAGAACATTTATCCCTTCCAGCACTCCTCCCTGTGCCCTCCCTGGGAGCCCCCAGGCCAAAGCCTGGCTTGGCACAGCCCCCAGCCCTGGCCCCAAGCCCAGCCCTGCACAGAGTCTGTCCCACCTGTAACAGGCATCCAGCCCCCTCACCCATCATCCCTTCAGCTTCCTGCATGGGGCAGCTGCCCCTGCAAGGGCCCAGGAACCTGCAGGGGCCAAGGGCTTGGGCAGGGAGCTGGAGACAGATGAATCCCTGCTCCAACACAATCCATCTTCCAGCAGCCCCCAGACTGCTGGGGGATTGTGATCACCTGAAGGTGAGGCTGAGGCTTGGGGAATTACTCAGGTGTGGCACTTCCCACATCCACAGCACCCCATTTATCAACCCTGCAGACACCAAACTAGTCCAGTCTCCATCCCCAGAGCAGATTCCAGACAGGAATATCTCCTTCCCAGCCACTCACCCTGTCACACCTGCAGCCACTGAGCCATCCCAGAGCCCCTGGGTCCTGCTCTGCCCAGCTGCCACACATGGGGGTGCCAGGGACCCCATCTCCAACAAGGCTCCCATTCCAGCCCTGTCCCTCTCTGGGACTTGCCCACAGCTCCCCAGGGCCCTTGTCCCCACTCAGTGTCTCTGCCATGCCCTGGCCCTGGGCCCAGGCCAGCAATGGCCCAGAGCAGGATGTGCCCATGCCCAGGGCTGTGGGGGAGCTGGTGTTTGTCCCCAGGCAGCCACTGGGATCAAACTGGGCAAACAGAGGTGCCAGTCAGGGGGAGGGATGTTGGTGTTCTGCCTGCATCTCTGATGAGCCCTGTTTACCCAGGGCCTGGGACCAGGAGGACATTCAGCATTAGGGGTGTTCAAGAAGTGAAAATCCCCTGAGAAGTGGTTCCTCAGAGCTGTCCATGGCTTCAATTTATGTTTGACATTCCACAATATTAATGAAGGCTTTTGCTTCTCTCTATCCACAGGGACACTGCAGATCCAGCAAAGATGTGTTGTGGGCAGTTGGGCAAACATTTCAGGTGACTGCATTCCTGGAACTTGTCGAAGGAGCTGCAGGGCCCAGGAAGATTTTCCTGTGCAGTGCCCCAGGGATGAGGGAGCAGAGTGTCCCCATGGGGGATTCTTGAGCAGATGGAAAGTGCTCTGATGTCATTGGTGTGCTGGTCTGCTCTTGGAATGGAATTGAGGAAGTGTCCACAGGGTCCTGATGGCAGAACTTTGGCTGAGGACAGGTCCAGGTTTCCCTGGAGATCAGTGCCACTCAGGGGGATGGCACTGGATAGCCACTGGCCATGTGCCAACAGCCCAGGGAGAACAAGCTGGACGGGCACAGAGGCTCCCAGTGTGGCCAGATTGGCCTTGCTGCTTCAGGGACACCATGGGAATGTCCCTGCCTCCCTGGGGCTGTGTCTGAGCTGTGCAGATCTGTCCCTGCAGCTGCTACCAGCATTTCAGCAGTGAGGGATTTCCCATCCTGGCTGACTGGCACTTCTGTGTGAGAAATGTACAACACAGTCCTCAGCTGTGGAAAGATGGAGACTTCATGGAGCAGCTCCAGAGGAGGCTGAGATGCTCCAAGTGTTGGAGCACCTCTGGGACAGAGACAGGCTGGGAGAGTTGGGGCTGTTCAGCCTGGAGCTGAAAAGGCCATGGGGACACCCCAATGTGGCCTTGCAGGACTTCAAGGCACCTCACAGGTAATGTGAGCAGAAGTGTTTTAGTAGGGCCTGTTGGAACTGGAGAAGGGGAAATGGTTTTCAATTAGAACAGGATTAGTTCAGACTGGACAAAAGGAAGATATTTCTCCTGCTGAGGGTGGTGAAACACTGGCACAGGTTTCCCAGAGAGATGGTTGATGCCCCATCCCTGGAAACATTCCAGGCCTGCTTGGAGCAACATGATGGAGCAAAAGATGTCTCTGCTGCCACCCCAGAGGAGGGACTGTGGTGTCAGCTACCAGAGGGGTCGGTGTCTCTGTAGGATGCAATTCCCCCAGGGAGCAGAGAGAACACACAGCACCACAGGTGGCAGGAATGTCCTCCCAAGGAGACGGGAATACTCTGCATCAACAGGGTCAGCCTGCCCAGTTTTGCCTCTTTGTAGATGGGCACAAGGCTCAGAAGAGACTGAGAACCAGGAGCTGGCACAGTGTTTTTGACACCACTTGGTTTCCTGAGGGCCTAGAGTGTCCCAGGTTCCCTTTGGCTTCCTGAGGCCCCACAATGTCCCGAGGATCCCTGGACAGCCCAAGGCCCTGAGGTGTCCCAATGGATCCTTGGTTCCAAGTGGCCTCGCTCTGTCCCAGGGGCCTCTGGATTCCATGAGACCCCACAGGGTCACTGTGTCCCCCTGTTCCCACAGGGCACAGTGTCACAATGGCCCCTGAGCATCTTTAGGCACCAGAGTCTCACAGCATCCCCTCAGTTCCATGAAGTGCACAGTGTCACAATGTCCCCTTGGTTGCTGCAGTGTCACAAGGATTACTGGCAGCCAGGAGACCCTGAGGTATCCCAGTGGGTGATTCCATGTGTTACATATGTGATTCGTGCTAATTAAATTGTAACAATATTGGCAAAATTGTTCCATTGTAATTAATCAAAAATTGTATTTAATTGCTATAAAGCAAGAAAAAGATAAAGGAAATGGTTAAACAAAGCAGAAAAAAATCATCCTCCAGATGTTAGGTGGGAGGCAGGATGGGAAGGGTATAGGTCTAAGAAAAAGTGTCTAGAAATAGGTTTTCGACCTTGAATTGAGCCAAATTAGGATGATTCCAAACCACTGGACACTGGACTGAGGCCTGTTGTGGGAACATGTGTTTATTATATAACTCTAAGCTCAGTGCACCTGCGCTACCTGAGAGGTCACACAGCGAACACTGAGGAAGACCCAGAGCCTTCATCGGAAACAAGACCCCGAAAGGAGGAGAGACCCCAGCCACTGGTGACACATGGCAACACAACAGAGTGACATAGATTTTAGGAATGGAAATGAGGAGGAGATTTCTAGAAAATTCTGTATTAATATGCATTAGTAAACAGTATGTAAGTGAGAGTTTAGCTTGGCTGATTTGGTACGGTGTGAGAGGAATGGCCCTGCCTGTACCCCCGGTCGGTTTTGCTTATGCTTTATTCATCTGAACCCTATTATACTTGAATTGCTGCTAAATTTTGTAATTATTCAAATTTATGTAACTCATATGTTTTGATTGTATTCATTTATACACAATTGCTATTATTAATAAATCACTGCTAAATTTAACTTTGTGATTTGATTAATTGGACAAAAACTAACACATCCCATAGAGTAACCCCAGAAGTTATGATAGTGTCTTCTCTGATCTCCCTCCCCACTGAAGCATTATTTATATTGTTTTCTATTCAGGAGGAGCAAAGGCAATGTTACAGATAATTTCCTTCAATGTTTAGATGGAGTTGAATTGACTAGTTATTAGCATAGATATGGGTGTGGAAAGTAATTAGAATTTTTGCATTCATGAAGCCAAGTTCAGTTTCTGGTTACTATCTGGATCACTCCTCTGCCTTATTATCTTCACTGTTTTCAACAGAGCATGTCCACGTGTCCATAGCACCTCTGTGCCACTCCATCCCTTGTTTCCTGTCTTCTCTGGAGTCATACACCAAGCCCCCTCGTTGTTCTGCTCTCCAGATGTGCAGACAGCCTGTCCCTGAGGAACTACGGCCAATGCACATCCTCCTTCTTGCTGAACTTTGGTTTTGGTCTTCTCTCCATGATCCTCTTGAAGATGATGAGATGCAGGGGAGTGTCAGGAGGAGGAGAAGGCAGTTCTCATAATAAAATGATAGAACGGTTTGGGTTGGGAAGATTAAAGATAATCTCATTCCATCACCTGCCATGAGCAGGGACACTTTCCACTAGTCCAGGTTGCTCCAAGACCCATCTAGCCTGGCCTTGAACACTCCCAGGGATGGGGTGTCAACAGCTCCTCTGGCTACTTCTCCTCCCTATGTTTGGCCTTGGAAGGACCCATCACACATCCCAGAGGAGATATTGCAGGCCCATCAGCATTACTTGAGTCCCTGGAAAGGTTCTATCCTCTTGGGAAATATCAGGATGATGCAGGAGAGTGGGAAGAGCCAGCACTGATTCACCAAGGGCAAATGGGGCTCAACAAACCTGATCACCTTCTAGAAGAGTCCCCAGCTCAGCCGGGTGGGGTGAGCAGTGGACATCGTCCACCTGGGTGTCTCAAAGCTTGTGATAGAGTTTCCCACATCCTCCTCCTGGAGAAAGTGATGTGTGAGAGTCTGGACAAAGGGTCTGTGCTGTGGGTGGGAAGTGTCTGGCAGGCAGTCCCCAGAGAGTGCTGGGAAAGGGATCCTTTCCAAACTGGGAAATCCTCAGAGTTGGTGGCCCTCAGGGAGCCATATGGGGACCAGTGACCAGGGGGTCAGTGTCCACAAAGGAGACAGAGGAGTCCTGTAAAAGTGACTTTATTAATGAACAAAGGAATATGTCTGGGGGGGGGCTCTCCGTCAATAACTGTAAGCAAGTAGAATTTCATTTCACAGCCACATCACACCCTCCTTCCTTCTCCTGAGATATTTGGAAGGTACAGACTTCCATATCCACCTATAAACATGCCCCCCCTTGGTTTGTAACCCACTCTACAATGTATGATACACGGTAATCAAAATTACCTATGTCTGCCCTGGGCAGAGAAGTTAACACTCATAACCCTAGTAAGTCTTTGTTTTTCTTCCCAAAGTTCAGGAGTTTAGCACAACCTTGGCTGAGCAGCAGTCCATGTCAATTAGTAAAGCTTTCTAAAATTAGTGTTACCTTGTCATTTCCTCTGGAAAAGTATCTGGCTTTATCCACAAGGAGATTCACACAGCCAGTTTTTAAAGACACATTAATCTTATTCCTGTCAGATTTATGATCAAATGGAGTAAATCAGTGGAGACACTGATCTCCTTGGTTCCACGAGGCCCTGCAGTGTCATAATGACCCCTTGGTTCCATGACTGGTCCGAGTTCCTGCACTCTCAGTGGCTGGAGGAGATGCCACAAGAAAGCCATACTCATAGTCCTGTCATCCATCCTGTCCCTATGCCCAGTCCAGCCCCACTTCTCTCTCCTTCCCTGCCACACACTTAGTGTGTAACACCTCCCCCCTCACCCGAGTCCTTACGTGTGCAGGTGTCCTGGTTTGAAGGACAGGTATCTGACAAAATATGCCAAAGCTTCTCTTGAAATGGAGAATATAAACACTCTGCCTCCAAATTATTATAATTTTGAAATTAAGGGACTCTCAGGCATAGATATGGGAATTAGGAACAACAGTTCTTTACTAGGAAAATTAAAATAGAAATACAGTATTACAAAGAAAAATCCCCAAAACACTGACAGAGTCAGAATACAACCTGGCACCCTGTGTCATGGTGTTGGTAGCAGTCCCATTAAATGGTGGCTGCATCCTCCTGCAGTGGCAGATGTGGTTCAGTTGAAGCAGTGGTCTTGTAGAAGATACAGTTTTTCTCTGAAGGTCCAGAGATTATATGGAAATGTCTGTTCTGGAATCCAGTGGAAAGAAAGTAACTTATTGTCCAAAATCTCAGATTTTATCTAGGTAGGAAAGGCTTGGCTCCTCCCCCTGTCTGGAGCATCTCCCAATGGGATGCTGTAATTTTATCAGTCATGCACTGGGATTCAGTGGCCCAGCAGCAGATGGTATCTTCCTGGAGGGAGGATGGGTTGTGGAAAAGATAAAGATAATTGCCCCATCTTGTCTTAAAGATGGCTCATTAGCAGATGGTATGTGCCATAGAGATAAGGAATCACTACCCCACACGGTTTTGACAGATGGTGATAGAATACGCATTTCTGGCCACATCAACCCAATACAGTTAAGTGACAATGGCATCAAGAGTGTGAGACAGGGCTGGTGCCATGGGGGACCTCTGGGGCAGGAGGCCAGAAGGGATTAATTCCCCACACGCTGCAGTTCCCTGTGCCAGCCAGGACCAACACCTTGTCCAAAGTGAGCACTCCCAGGCTCAGCCAGGGCCGTGCCACACTGCAGCTCCCTGCAAACTGTGGTGTCATGGGGATGGCTTATTATCACCATTTTCGGGGTTTTGTTTTGCTTTGTTTTGGTTTGTGCCCAAGGGTGGTGGCTGTCCCTGCCCACTCCCCATCCTCACTGGCTGTGGGGCTATCATGATGAATGGGAGTCAAGCTGGGGTTTCCAGAGGGAGCCAGAGTTGGGGTGGGAGGCAGCCCTCTCCCTTTTCGGCTCAGGTTGTTTGACTGGACATCCGCAGGCAGTATCTCTGACCAGGGATCCTACTGTTCCTGTGAGTTTTGCTTGGTTCTTTTTGGGTTTTGCTGCTTTGGCACTGTGACTCAGCTTGCCAGCTTGGCTTATTTTGCTGCTCTGCTGTTGGAAAACCCAGAGCCAGTGTATGCACACCAGGACTCAGGAAAACCCTGTTTCTCTCTGGGGGCTGCTCCCCTCCTCATAGCCTGGACCCAGGTTCCTGACAGGGCCAGTGAGAAATCTCGAGAAGTCCTTTCCTAGCTGTGTTTGGGAGCTGGGCTGCTGCTGCCTAGCCCCCACTATGCCTCTACTGCTGCTGCAGGGATTTTTTTCTGCACTGTAGCTGCTTTGTTCCTGCCTGCTGAGAGGTCTCACAGTCCAGCTGCAGCTGCAGAGTTTCTGCTGCCTCCTTCTTGCTGTCCTGGGGGAGCCCACCCTGTCCACCCTGTTGTTCCAGCCTGCTGCTTCTGAGGTTTCCTGTTACAGCCCCTTTCGCTGTCAAGAGAAGGCACCAGGACTGGGTGCTCCAGTGAATTTGTAAAGCAAGTGCCTTCTCCATCCCTTCTCCATCCCTTCTCATCCTTTCCCATCCCTTCTCCATTCCTTCTCATCCTTTCCCATCCCTTTTCCATATCTTCTCCATCCACCAGCTGTGCCCACCATCATTAAAGTGGACAAAGATGGCCGGACCAGAGCCACAGTGCCCCCTGCAGTCGGGGGGAATCATTGCACCCACCATGCCTGGCCCTGAGCCACCAGTGCCCCTGCTGGCTGTGATGGGAACTGCACCAAGGGGAAACTGCCCATGGCCAAGAGAAGGCTGATGCAGGATTTGGGAAGAGGTTAGGTTCTACAATTTCAATACTTAGCATTTAGTAAACTGGGGTTTTCTTGTTGGTTTTTTTTTTTTTTCAAATAACCAGGAGTTTTTTTCACTTTAATTCCCTGGTATCCATTTCTCTCTTTGGCAGAAGAAAAAATGGAATTATTGAAGCCCTTTCTCCTTAGAGAAAACAGCCATTGCAAGGCATTTTCTCCTGAAATTTTTCTTGAAACTGAGATGCACAGCAGCAGCTTCAAGGCCAAAACTTGAGTCACAGACAGTTTTCCACTCTTTATATCTAGAGTTCACCAAGAAATGTCCTGCGGTGGGTTGCCCCTTTCCGACAGACCCCCTTGCTGAGTCTGTCCCCAGGAAGAGCCACGTTTCTTCTCCTGTAGGGCAGCCTGTTCTTTCAGGATCCAGTGAGCACAGGGGCAATGGCAGCCCCTGAGGAAAGTGAGATTGCCTGTGGAGCTGCCTGATGCAAAACAGACTTCAGCCGCTGTGAAATTTTACATGTTCCCCAAACTGTCAATTAGTGCAATGAAATTTTGATGAACTCCATTGAGAATGACATTTGACCATCAATAACTATTTCTTTAGGTTTTCGCATTGTTTTCTACCTCATTGACTGTCAGGCTTTGATTGACACAATTTTTTCATGTTGGTTGTAGCGAATGAAAAGTCTGGATTTTTAAAATATTAGATGAAATGCAGGAAGGACTGCCTAGAGAAAGAAATAAGAAACTCAGTTAAACCAAAGAAGGATGAGAGAAGGCAAGAGAAACTGCAGGAATGTAATGACTAACAGCTGGTCCAGAGGCTTCACAGTTTTAAATAATCCTAATGATAATTTTATAACTGAAATATAACTAATTATATAACTATCTTAATTATATAACTTGACTAGTCTGGGCCATTGGACAGCAGATGCAGGCAGTTTAGGCAGCTATTGGCCAGTTAGCCAGAAGGCAACTAATTCAGTGAATCAGGACTGACCGTGTGGACTTTCAAAACTGTATAAGGAGCACAGTACTCAATAAAAGTTGACTGTTGTTGCATGAACTTCAGTGCTTTCAGTTGCATGCCTGTCTCTGAAACTGCAACACAAGAAGCTTCTTACCTCCAAACAGTTTTCCAAAATGTTATGGCAGAGAGGTAGCAGCAGAAATGCAGAACACTGTGTGTGTCCCCACACAGCTCGACTCCCAGAGCTCTGTCGTTGAGGAACACCTCTGGGTTTGCAGCTGCACTTCCAGAGGCAGATGAGATGCAGGTTGAGAGGCAGGTTGAGCTCTGGGTTGGAGCCCAGAGAGACCAGAGGCTCTGAACCGCCAAACTTTGCTGACAAAGGACAGAACCCCAGTGATGGCAGTGAGGTGGATGGACACTGAGAGACACAGCAAGAGCCCTGAACTGCCAGACACGATGGATAGCAAAGGACACCAAGGCCTGCAATGCCAGTGAGATGCATGGACACAGAGACTCAGGAGCAGAAGATTTGGGAGGAAAAGAAAGACTTGTGGGCTGGAAATGTGAGGGGGAAAAGCTGGTAAATAGGAGAGGACTAAATGGTGGGATATGTTAGGTTAAAAATGGGAAACAAGAGGGGGCAAAAGGAAAGGAAATGTCTGGGGGAAAAGGATAGGAAATGTCAGGGGAAACAAGAGGGGGGAAAAGGGCAGAAAACCTGAAGGGAAAAATCAGCAGGAAAATGGAGGGAAGATGGATGGAAATGAGAGGGAAAATGAGTGTGCAATAGAAGGGGAGAAAAGGTGAAAAACATGAGGGGACAGAAGGGTGAGAACCGTAAGAGAAAAAGTGATGGGAAATAAGGGGGGAGAAAAGGGTTGCAGAAGAAAAGGTGCAAAACATCAGAAAGGGTGGTAAAAATGACGAGCCCAAGGGACACTTTGCTCAGATGCACCAGCTCAAGCTGTTTCTGTGTCATTACACCATAAATTAAAGGCTTTGTGAAATCAGACATCTGCCATGGGAAACCTGGGGTGGAACTGATGAGGAAACATGGTCTGACCGTGTGAGTGGGGGGTGTGGGGACTAAACTGGGGACATGTCAGGTCACTGGAGCTGCCAGTGAATGCATGATGCAGGAAGAAAGTGATTTACCAAAATATGAATATTGGTCTAATACCAATACTCAACAGTGACGGACAAAAGACTCTCTAACAGTTTAAAGTTAGAAAGTGCATGTTTATTCAGTCCTGGGCAGGAGCGTGGGGTAACCCCCTAATATGCACTACAAAATCACAGGTGATCACAGGGTCTATTTATTGACAAAGCTTCAAATGATTACATATTCATAATACCAGCACCTCCCATTCCCCGCTTCCATGGTAATTAGTTTGAATGGACATCGAGCATGCGTGGTTGCCTTCTTGAATTAAGTTTTGGGTTGTTTTTGTGGGAAGAGGTCTTAAAAAGAGGAAGTAAGGCGAATCTTCCTTGCCCTAAACTCTCGACCTTTTCTATCAATGACAATACAAATGACTTCTGAGAGCACTCCAATTTCCCTCTTTCATGACTTTGAATAAGTTTTTTTGAATAAGATTGCACAGCTGAGCAAACATAAAATGACAGACAAACAATTATTTAAGTTTCAGATAACTGCTCCCTTCTAACTTCTAACTTTTAATTCTTTTCAGCAAGGTAACTAAAATCCTAATTTTCTAAGATGAGTGTTTCACCATCGAGGGGTGGGGAGCTACTCTGGCAGATCCCCTGCAGTGGTGTCTGTTGTGACCGGCCGTGCTCGCTGTCATCAGCACCCTGGCCCCCTTCTCCACAGCTGTCTCTTGCTAATCTCTTCTCATTTCTGGTCAAAATTATGATCACACCAATGCCAGTATGGTGCAGGGTCCTTTGTGACACTGTGTTACCTGTAGGAAAAGCCTTACAAAGTAAGGGCCTTGACACTCTTATAAAATCATGGTTCAGATTTGTTACTTTGGCTAAGTAGGAAAGGACTATGAGAAAGTGACTCAGCTGAATTAGAGGAAGAAAAACAAGTTATATAACAATTATGTGTTTACATCGTGGTGTATGGTGGTTGGTTGAATTACATTTGTTGTGCTTAAATGGAATGCAACTGATAATGGCCTAAGTGCTTTAAAAGGCCTGGTTTTTGCAGTAAAGATCTCTCTTGTACCTGCCAGGGAACTCTGTCACTCTGCTTCATACAACTCCCGAGACTCTGTGAAAACTCCCAAGGCAGGAGATTTTAACTGCTGGGAATGGAGCCCCTTCACAGCAGCGGTTCCAGTGACCCCACGTCCCGTTTGAGTCCCCACACCCCACAGCTGCACAGTCAGACCAGGTTTCCTCACTGCTTCAACACCAGGTTTCCCATGGCAGAGTCTCACGTCTCATTCCAGAAAGCCATTTATTCAAGGTGCAGTAACACAGGAACTGCTCAGGCTGCTCCATCCCAGCAGGACCCTGAACAAAGGACCCTGGTCTCATGTAATTTGTCTCTCCATTTCCCCTTTTTTATTCACATTTTCTGACCTTTTCCCCTCAAGTTTCCCACCATTTTTCCTCTCAGACTTCCCTCCCATCTGTCCCCTCACATTTCCTGTTATTTTTGGCCTCATCTTTCCTGGGTTTTTTTCCTTATCTTTTGCACCCACTTTTCCTCCTCATGTTTCCTCTCTTTTTCTCCTGATGTTTCCTGTCCTCTTCCCCCTCAAGTTTCCTGCTCTTTTCTCCCTTCACACTATCTCCCCCTTTTGCCCCTCACATTTCTTGTCATGTTGTCCTCTCATGTTTCCTGCCCTTCTGTCCCATTACATTTGCCATCATTTTTTTCCCCTGATGTTTCCCACCCTTTTTTCCCTTCTGTTTCACACCCTTTCTTTCTTTCTTTCTTTCTTTCTTTCTTTCTTTCTTTCTTTCTTTCTTTCTTTCTTTCTTTCTTTCTTTCTTTCTTTCTTTCTTTCTTTCTTTCTCTTTCTTTCTTTCTTTCTTTCTTTCTTTCTTTCTTTCTTTCTTTCTTTCTTTCTTTCTTTCTTTCTTTCTTTCTTTCTTTCTTTCTTTCTTTCTTTCTTTCTTTCTTTCTTTCTTTCTTTCTTTCTTTCTTCTTTCTTTCTTTCTTTTCTTTTTCTTTCTTTCTTTCTTTCTTTCTTTCTTTCTTTCTTTCTTTCTTTCTTTCTTTCTTTCTTTCTTTCTTTCTTTCTTTCTTTCTTTCTTTCTTTCTTTCTTTCTTTCTTTCTTTCTTTCCTTTCTTTCCTTTCTTTCCTTTCTTTCTTTCTTTTTCTTTCCTTTTTTCTCTCATTTCCCATCCTTTTCCTTCAAGTTTCCTGTCCTTTTTTGTCTTCCATTTCCCACCATTTTTCTCCCCAAGTTTCTTGCCCTTATTCCCTGCTGTTGTTTCCCACCCTTTTTCCCTCCTGTTGTTTTCTGGGCTTTTGTCCTCTCACATTTTCCACTGCTTTTCCCCCTCATGTTTCCCCACCATTTTGTCCCCTCACATTTTCCACCCTTTCCTCCTTACATTTCTCACCTGAAATTCTCACTGTTCTTCCTCAAGTTGCTCTGCTACCTTTACCTTAAGTGTTTCTATATTGCTTCAAAAATGTTGCACTATACTTGTGTATAGAGCTACTTGTGGTGCGGTCATCAACTTTTCCATAACAAAGTTTAAATAGATTCTTTATTTTATTTCAAAACCAAAGATATCTCTAACTAATATGTATAGTATATATTCACTATATATATAATTAATATACATGAGATAATATATTATTTACTCTTATAATTATATGCAATTATATATATTTATAATCCATGTAATTTATACATTTTGTTTACCAGTATAAATTATATATATAAAGTAATTCAGGTTCTAGAATTAAATATAGTTCAGAAGGGTCTGTGGCAGGGCTTGGATCCAGCCACACTGACTTCTCTCTTAGGATTTTAGACACCCAGGTCTGAGCACCCACGATCCTTCTCTCTGGCCTGCAATCTTTCAAATTCTGTGGAAGAAGCAGAACCCATGTGAGCCCCCGTGTCTGCACACCAGGGGCCATCACAAGGCCCAGGAGGAGGAGCATCGGGGGCATGTGGCTGTGAGCAGGGATGCAGCCCACCACAGCTTCTCTTACCTTCCTGCTGACAGATGAAGTGGGTGCAGAGGCCATCCATCAAGCAGTCATTCTGTCCTGAATGACTTGAGAAGATGGCCCAGTGGCTTCCCCAGGACTGGGATCTGGATCTCTCCACAGGCAGCACCTCTGTCCTTATTGGGACCAGCCTGGGGGAGGCCGGCAGGAGAGCAGAAGGGCTGAGGGTGGGCAGCTCAGCCTCGGAGCGGGAGCCAGGAGGGGACTGGCCATGACCCCAGGGTTATTCTAGACCACCTCACACCATGCTCAGGGGCTGTGGGGAATGGGCCCCTACTGTCAGGGCAATGGTGGAGTCAGCAGTCACGGGAATGCTGGGCTGCACGTTGAGAAGGAGCTTAGAAAGCCAGGACATCCTTTCACACCTCACAATTCAGCAGGTGTTTGAGTTTGTGTCCCTGACAAGCCTTATGTGAAGGTCCCTCTCTGCTCAGTGGCACCAGCAGCACAGTGTGCGCAGGGAGAATCTTGATCTTCGCTGCTTTTTTAGAAACTTCAGGATCAAGCTGGTCTGAGCTGCCAGGCAATGGATGGAGGCATCCTTCTCTCTTGCTTGCAGTATTTCAACTTCTGCAACACAAAGAGAGCCCAGATGAGCCCCTGTATGTGCAGAGACCCCTTGGCTCCCCCAGGCCCTGGCTCCCCACTCACTCCAGATGACATCAGCCAGGGTGTCCTCACTCTGCTCTCTCAGGTGCCGCGCAGCCAGCCCTGGGCACAGAGCTCCATCAGCCCCTGCTCCCCAGGGTACATCCAGCAGCGTGGCCCCTGGCCCTGCCTGTCCCCCTCAGCAGCCCGGGGCTGGCACTGGGCAAGGCGGCCACCAAAGCCACTCACAGCAGGCACAGGGAGGCCAAGCCCTGCCCGTGGCAGCCCCAGGGCTGGGGGGGACGGGGCCAGGCTGCCCCAAGAGGGACCCTGGGGACTGGGACTCACCAATGAACCTGAGGGCCGCCTCTCGCATGGGGGCCTGAGGGCTCATCAGGTAGAGCTGGCTGTCCCACATGAACTGTTCAGCCCTGCTGCTGTCCTTGGCCAGCTGGGGAGAGCACAGGGGTGTGGGCATTTCTAAGAGGCTCCCGGCTGGCCAGAGCAGCCCCTCCTGCCAGCACCCTGTGCCCCAGAGCCCTCCCTCATGCTGCAGCCATGGAGGGGACATGAGGAGGCTGCTGTTCTTGAGACAGGGGCAAGGGTGCAGCTCTGGGCTTTGGGCCCAGGACAGGCCCAGCTGCAGAGCTCACAGCCCCAGCATGGTGTGGTGGGCAGTCCTCGCCCAGCCTGGGGCTTGTCCTCACCAAGCACTCGCCCATCCTCCATGTCTGCTCTGTCTGCACCAGGTGCTTTAGCTCTTTCCACTTTAGGTGCTCTGCTATAGCCAGGATGGCTTCCCTGGAGGCCTGCAGGACAGAGGCTGGGAGGTGGCACCAGGGCCTGTGGAAGGAGGCCTCACCCCAATGCCCGGGATCCCCTGGGGGTGTCAGCCGCCCCTCTCTGGGTCACTGCCCAGCCTGGACATCGGTACCTTGGCCACACTGGGGGCCTGGTCACTCATGTGAAGGACAAGCCTGACCAGAGCCTTCCATAAGTTTCTTCTCATGGCCTTCTTGTCCCTCCGCACTGTTTTGCCCAGCAGGTCTCTGAAGAGGCAGATGGAGCGCTCCCGTACACACTCTTCCTCCTGGTGGAAGGAGGAAAGCTGAGCTTCGCACACAGCAGCTCCCTGCCCGCGGCCAGCAGGGGCTGAGCTGAGCTGGCTGAGGCGAGGGGCGATGCTGCGGGTCCCAGCCCAGAGCGGGCAGCAGCAGCTCTGGGCTGCAAGGCCCAGAACCCATCCCAGGAGAGCCCAGGGGAGCGGGACCTGCTCCCAGTGCTGTCCCAGGGCTGGGCTGCAGGGCAGCTGGCATTGCCCAGGGTCCCGCTGTGGGGCTCAGGCTCCCACATCAGCCTTACCGCATCAAAGAGGTGCAAGAGACTGTGCACCATCTTCACAGCCATGGGGCTGGCCTCACTCTTCTTCAGCTCTCCCAGCACATTTCGGCAGGCGTCCATGGCCATCATTGAAATGTCCCAAGACCGATCCCAAAGGAATTTCAGCAGCTCGGGCAGGAGGCCCTTCATTATTCTTGCCTATGAAAAAGACAGTTTCCATTCCGTGAAAACTTCTGTGGCTCTTCGGTCCCTAGACAGCCACCAGGCCACACCATAGCAGGCAGGGCATCTGGAGCAGTCAACCCAGCACCTGACTCACAGCCCAGGACAAACCAGCACCTTCCCTGAGACCTCAGACTCCAGGTGCCACATCTGTCCCTGACTGCAGCCTGCTCACCGTCTCGGCTCTCTCCGACAGCGTCACCAGGGCCCTGAGCACCAGATGGACCATTTCCCTTCTTGGAGAGCTCCAAAGACACAAGTTTTTGTATAGTGGACACACTTTGTAGTCCAGCAAATTACCATAGGCCAGCATCTGGAAGAAAGCAGAAAAGAGCAGGGGCAGAGGTGGCAGGGCTCCCCTGGCACAACTGCGGGCAAGGGCACGTGGGCTTTACCAGATGACTCACAGATAAGAAAATAAGGCAGGATTTCTGCTGTCGAGTGAAGATGTTGTTATGCCAGTCCTGCAGTTGGATATTCAGCTCCTTCAAAACCTTCTCCAGAGTCTGGCGCACAGAGAACATCCCCTTCCACAGACAGACTTTGTCACTGCAAGGCAGAGCGCTGTCAGCAGGGCTGCCCCAGCCACTGCAGCACAGCCTGGGCCAGCCCTGCAGGGCTTGGGTGCCCAGGGACCCTGCCCAGGCAGGTGGGCACAGCTGACAGGGTGTTCCCCATGGGGCTGGGAGCAGCGAGCTGGCTCTGGGCTGCCTGGCCAGCTTTGGCTGCTGTGGGCCTGGGCTGGCAAGCGTGGTAGGATGGAGGGCCCTGCTCCCTTTTGGGATCCTGCAGTGTTCCTTGGGTCTTGCAGCCAGAGAATCTCAGGTGCCTCTCCCCTCAGGGAACAAGCCCTCTGGGCTCTCAGGGCCAGTACCTGAATATTGGGGCAACCTCCAGAGCTGTCGCAATGACCTGCCCAGGCCACTTATCCACCATCAGGGCAAGCAGTGAGTGAAAGCTGTGAGCGGTTGTGTTTTTCTCATCACAGTACTCAAAGAGGTGTCTCACAATCTTTGGCACCTGCAGGGAACACAGGTGAGGCTGGTGCTGCCACTGCAGTGCAGCTGTGTCTTGGGCTGCCCTGCCCATCCCTCTGTCACGACTTAAAGGACACAGTTAGTTCGTCTCAAAGCACTGCCAAAGAAGGAAGTTCACATAAGATAAGCCACCACACAGGGTGCAGATTGCAAAAAGGAAGGCGATAATTCCAGCCTGAGCAGAGGTCTGGAATTAGCACACGGGACAAAATGTCACTGTGCAGACTGAGGGAAAAGCACAGACAGCAACCACAGCAAGACCCCACACCTGGTGAGGCAGGTCTGGGCTACCTGTCTGGACAAAAAATCCTTTGGGATTTTTGGGAGAAGGAAGGAACTGCTTACAGAAGGCCAGCCCAAGTTGTGTCAACAGCACAGATGCCTTGTGGCTACCCAGGACTTGGACAGATAAAAGTGGCACATTGAGAACACTTGGGGGGATCCCTGCAACTGAGAAGGTCAGTAGGGCCAGTGTGACACCACAGGGACCTTTGTGCTGGTGACAATCTGTGTTTGTAATCTGTGTTTGTGTGTCTGTCTCTCTTTCCCCCTCTTTCTCTCTATATCCCATTAATTCTTTCATTTAATCCATAGTATTGACCTTGACATATGGGTTTTTTTTGCACCTTAACTCTGGTTGAGGCATCTTTTAATGACCAGATCCTGACATTATTTGGGTGTCTGAGCAGGACCCTAACACCCTCTCTGCTGCCTCAAGGTGGCTTCAGCAGCCTCACACACCTGGCTTTGGGAGGGAAGGAGGCAGGAACCAGACAGGGCTCAAGGGCAGGGCAATCCACACAGGCCACTTACATCCATCAGCCACAGCTCAGGGGATTCCATGGCCACCTCCAGAAACTCCACTGGAGCATTCTTGTCTAGGAGGCTGGAGCGTCCCAAGATCTCGATGGCTGCAAGGACGACGCCTGTCCTCTCAGCAGGCCTGAGGTACCTCCCAAAGGCCTGTGGCAGGAAGGAAGGGATCAGAGGCCAGTGCCAGCCAGTGCCCCGAGGTGCTGCTTGGCTGGGCAGTGCCAGCAGCCCCGGCCAGAGGTGCTGGGCAGTGCTGGCGGCAGTGGCCACAGGAAAGCTGGCAGCAGTGCCCACGGTCCCTGTGCAGGGGAGGATGAGGATGGCCCCGGGGCAGGGAGGAGGGCTGGGCTCTCAGGCATGGGGTGCAGCCCCTGCAGAGACCCAGGGCTCGCTGGTGGCCAGCAGGGCTGGGGAGCTGCTGCTGCTGCTGCCTGGACACCACAGTTCCCTGCTCAGGGACAGTGGGAACCCTCTCATCAGGGACAGCCCCACGGGGTCTGTGCCCCCTTGCACACACAAATCCCCTGCTGATGCCACAGGTGAGAAGCCCAGCAAGGGGAAAGGCTCCTTACCTGAACTCTCCTGGTGGTGGGCATATTCAGCAAGGAGGTGATCTCAGATTCCCAGTATGCTGGGGGCTGGGCATGACCCTGTGGCAGTGTGACACCTAAAGAGAGGGGACAGCACCACTGGGGACATGGTGGCACCTGCACCAAGCACAACAAGGGGCTGTTGCAAGGCCCAGAAAGACAAGCAGGTGTATCTGGGGATGTGGCCACATGGGGATGCAGCCCACCACAGCTTCTCTTACATTTCTGCTCAGAGAGGAATGTCATGAGGGAGCAGAGACTGTCCAGTGCCATCAAGCTGGTTTCTTCTGTCCTGAACAACTTGAAAAACAGATGGCCCAGCAGCTTCCCAAGGACTGGGATCTGGATCTGTCTGCTGGCAGCACTGCTGTTCTCATTTTGACCAGCCTGGCGGAGGCAGGCAGAAGAGGAGCTGAGGGTGGGCAGCTCATCCTGGAGGCATTTGAGGCTGTGACTGTACCAGGGCACAGGGATGGCCTGGCTGGAGGGTAGCAGGTCCTTACCTGCAGAGAGGAAGGGTCGGCCAGCAAATGGCTCAGCAGCCTAACCCTGCCCATGACCCTCTCCTGCACTGCCACTGTGTCAAAGAACAAGTAGTCCAGCAGAACCTGGGAAGAGAGCAGCTGCAGGTGAGCCCCACAAGCAGACTCCCACTCCAGCAGCAGCAGCAGCTCAGCCCTGCTCCTGAGACACACTTGCACCATCCCTCCAGTCTTCCTTATGCTCTGGGGGATGTCCTGGTTCTGGCTAGGACAAGAGCCAGGAAAAGACTGGACACAACCCTGGGCTCCTTCCCCTACAGAGAGAGGAACAGCCTCTGACCCCCCCACTCTCTGCACAGGCCTGACCTCCAAGATGTCCTGCAGCATCTCGCTGGTTTTGGAGGCAGGAGAGCTGAGCACCATCACCTCCAGCATGGTGTCCATAGCATGCAGGGTCTGCAAGGGTGACAGAGAGCAGTGGCGGTGATTCTGCTGTTCCTCCCACCGCCAGAAGACTGATCTGAACTCCCAGTGTGAGGGGAGGGACACAGGAGCAGGTTTTGTGCTGGGGCAGAGCAGCCAGCATTCCTGGATGTGGCTGGAGCCTGGCAAGGGATGATGGAATGAGGGTAGGAAAGGGAAGCTGAGACCATGGCCTGCCCTGTATTTTTGGTCCTAAGGCAGCATGGGGTGGCCAGTAGCAGCCCAGAGGGACTGGAAACTCCTCCACTTCACCCAGCATTTACCTGAACATAGAGGGATGCTTCTAGGCTCTGCATTTCCCAATTTGGACGAAGGAAAAAGATTCTGTCAAAGCAGACCCGTAAAAGTTTTCTGCTCTCCAGCACTGTTCCGATGGTGCTGCAAAGAGAGAGGGGCCCAGTTGGACACTGGTGCTGGGAGCAGTGCCTCAAGGTCTCCTGCAGCACTGGGCAGGGCTGCCAGCAGGGATGGGCAGGTGGGCACACAGCACTGGGCAGGGGTCTGCGGGCCCTTGGGCCAGTACCTCAGTCCAGCGAGGGCGAGCATGGCGAGCCGCCGCACCTGGGTGCAGATCTTGTACTTGGGCTCCAATTTCAGCAGCACCTGCAGAGCACAGCTGGGCTGGAACCTGGCTGCTGCCAGCACCCACAGCCACCAGAGCTTTGCCCTGCCCAAGTGGAGCCCTCACAGGCTGCTGGGGGTCCTTGCCCCCTTCCCCAGAGTGCTGCATGCCTCCTCACCTCGATCATCTCTCCCAGCTTGTATCTGCTGCAGAAAACATCCAGACCCTGGGAGAAGCCACTGTCCTTGGCTGCTCTGCACAGGATGCAGATGCTGTCAAGGAACTTCAGCTTCAGGTCCTTGTCCTTGAGCTGGGGGACAGACACAACAGGGCAATGTGAAGTGTGGACACCCAGCCAGGAGGACCAGAGCCCTGGGGTGCAGTGCCCTGTGTGCAGCTGCTCAGCAGAGCCAGCACCCCTGTCCAGGCACAGCCACCACCCAGCGAGCCGTGGGTACCTGGTCTGGACTGCTGGCAAAGGCATGGATGAAGTCCATGGCTTCCTGTGCATAAACAGGTACCCAGCTGGCATCTGGAGGGGCAGAGAAAGGAGAGCTGCAGTGGGTGCTGTGACAGGACAGAGCAGAGGAAGGAGCAGGAGCTGCAGCCCCTCTGTGCCAGGGCTGGTGTCCCACCCTGTGCAGCCCCGGCATTCTGGCATCACTCCCACCCCTGCAATCCCCACTGCCCGTGTGCCAGGGAAACCAGATCACAGCCTGGGGACCCAGCCCTGCCCAGTCCCACAGGGCCCCTCACTCACTGGGCTGCAGTGGCTGCAGCATGGCCAACTCGGGGGGCTCCGCTGCAGAGCTGCTCTCCTGAGGAGCCACCACCTCCTCCCAGGCCACCCTGGGCTGTCTTGGAGGTCTCTTCTCCATTTTACGTAATGGAGAAAATGTATAAATATCGGCAAGGGGGAAGGTTGGGTGAAATATCTCTCTCCCTTCTGCAGGGACAAGAGGTGAGCTGTGCTCGCGGGCTCGTCGCCAGCTGCGTGCTCCCGTCCTGTCCCGTTGCTGTCCGGCAGGACACTGCAGCCTGGGGCTGGTTCCAGCTCAGCACAGCCTGGGAGCTGTTGCTAGGGGCAGGTGGCTGGGTCACAGGGAGCCCTTTGTGACACCCCAGTTACCCCCAGTATGATGCTCCCACTGAAACATTCCAAACCACGCGCTGCTCCCTTCTCCCAATCTCCCTCCTCTCTGCCGAGGGATGGAGAAGAGAACTGCAAGCAAAGAAATGAAAGGTCACAGGTTGAGCTAAGAACAATTTACTAAAAGCAGCAATGAAACAAAGTGAGATCCCTGATCTGCCAAACCTTATGGATGACAAAGGAGACCAAGGCCTGTGATGACAGCGAGAGGGATGGACATGGAGACACCCAGCAGGAGTGGACAGCTCGAGAGCAAAAGAGAAACTGTGGGAGGGAGACATGAGGGGACAAAAGGACAGGAGTGGGAGGGGGGAAAACAGTGGGAACTATGAGGAGAAAAGGGCATGAAACATGAGGGGGAAAAGGGCGGAAAGCATGAGGTAAAAAATGGGAAACATGAGGGGACAAAAGGGCAGGAAATGTGATGGGATCAGACACTGGGGAATATGAGGGGAGAAAAATGCAGCAAACATGAAGGGAGGAAAGGGGCACTAAACCTGAGAGAAGAAAAGGTTGGGAAATGGATGGCAACAAAGGACAGTAAACTTGAGTGAAAACAACGGGAAATGAGAGGAAGAAAGTGTGCAAAACAAGTGGAGAAAAGGTGGAAAATGTGAGAGAAAAAATTATGGGAAATGTGATGGCATGGAAGGACAAGAAATGTGACAGGGAAAAATGGCAGAAACGTGAGGGGAGAAAAGGGCAGGATATGTGAGGGAAGAAAGGGAAGGAAACTTGAGTGGAAAAAGACAGGAAATGGGCAGGAAAAATGGGTGCGAAATGTGAGGGTGAAAAAAGGCAGAAAACACGGGACCAAAATGATGGGAAATGTGAGGGGACAGAAGGGTGGGAAGCATGAGAGGAAAAGTGGTAGGAAACTTGAGAGGAAAAGGGCAGGAAATGTGAATAAAAAGGGGAAATGGCAAGACAAATGACATGAGCCCAGGGTCCCTTGTTCAGAGTACTGCTCAGATGCAGCAGCTGGAGCTGTTCCTGTGTTACTGCACCTTGAATTAGTGGAATGAGACATGTGAGACTCTGCCATAGGAAACCTGGGGTTGAAGCAGTGAGGAAACCTGGTCTGACTGTGGGGCTGCAGGGTGTGGGGACTCAAATGGGGACATGTGGGGTCACTGGAACCACTGCTGTGAAGGGGCTCCATTCCCAGCAGTTAAAATCTCTGGCCTTGAGAGTTTTCACAAAGAGTCCTGGACCCAGGGTTCCATGTGTCCCCTCAGAGCCATAATGTCCCCATGGTTCCAGGAGTCCCTGCAGTGTCACAGATGAGCAGCACTGCAGTGACAGCAGCACCACTGGAGGGGTTGCAGCAGCTGTGGAACAGCAGGGGAGAAGTTGTGGAACACAAATCCCATGAGCAGTTGCTGAGGGAGCTGGGGTTGTTTATCCTGGACAAGAGGATGCTCAGGAGGGACCTTCTTGCTCTCTACAACTTCATGGCAGAAAGATGCAGCCAGGTGGGCATTGGTCTCTTCTCCCAGGGAACAGACAGGACAAGAGGACACAGCCTTAAGCGAAACACAGGAAGGCTTAGCCTGGACATTAGAAGGAATTTATTCACAGAATGGGTGATTGGGCATTGGAAGGGGCGGCCCAGGGAGGTGGTGGAGTCACTGTCCCTGGAGGTGTTTAAGGAAAGAGTGGATGTAGCACTCAGTGCCATGGCCTGGTGACAAGGTGCTGTTAGGTCATCGGTTGGACGGGATGATCTCAAAGGTCTTTTACAACCTAAATTCTGTGATTCTGTGGTTCTGTGATTCAATGGAGCAGCAGTGGCACATGGGTGGAAAATCGTGGCACAGGCCTGGCAGCCGTGCAGGGCTGGCACAGGTTTGGCAGCAGCAGCAGAGCAAGAGCAGCAGCCGTGGAACAAGAGGGGAGCAGGGCAGGAGTGGATAAGGAGCAGAGGAGCAGCGAGAGATGAGCAGCGCTGGAGCAGGAGCGCAGCAGGGGTGGCACAGTGGTGGGGAGCAGAGGAACTGTGCTGGAAGAGCAGCAGAGCAGCCCTGGAGCAGCTCCTGAGCAGCAGGGCAGTGAGCATGGCAAGGTGCAGCAGTGGGGCACAGCAGGCACAGCCAGGGAGCAGTGGGGCACAGGCCTGGCAGCCGTGCAGGGCCGGCGCAGGTGCCGAAGCTGCGGGACACAGAGCGGCTGCGAGCGCTGTGTCCTGCAGGAGCCGCCCTGCACAGCAGAGCCGTGCCCCTCAGGCTGCCCCAGAGCGGGGAAACAGCAGCTGCTGCTGGGCTGGGGCAGCTGTGCATGGCCTGCACCTCATGGGCACTGGGGGCTCTGATCCTGCTCACTGTGGCCGCTTCTGTGCTGCGGGACCCTTCCCGTTCATCTGGAGTCATGAACTCAGGAGAAACTCAAAACCAAAGGAATCAAACTGCCTTCTCTACTGCAGGGAAACACATCTTGCTAGAAGCTTAATGATTTCTGATTTAGGAACAAAAGTGGGTCAATTATTGGCATGTGGTTTGTTCTAATCCAGGAAGAATTTCCAAAGTACTGTGATTTGGTGGTGAAAATGAGGAACATGCCTCATCAACTGGATATTGCACACAGAGTACATAACTATTTGCGGTCATCATGATCAATAAAACAACCGGAATTCTTTTCCCAATTTCACTCTCTTCCTCTCTCTGGGATTAAGCCTCCACCACTCCCTGCAGGTCTGTTTCCCATAATCTGCTCCTCGGGAAAGATGTGATCCTCTGGGATGCGAGAAATGAGCAGTGGGAAGAGGGAGGATAATGGACCACTTCATGTGCACGCTCTGTTTTTGTAGCCTCTGGATTTCCAATGGTCAGAAATTGTCATGTTCTAAAGTATCTGACCAAATCCCATATTTCTCATTTTTGCCCTGGCAGAAAACCTTCCTTTGGCCCTGTTTAGGAGCTGACCCTTGGCAACACCTCATTGCAGATGCTTTTGTGTTGGTTTTGCTAAGGCATGACAAGAAAATCATAAAAAGGGGAAGGGATGAGGGACAGGAAAGAAACAATTCCTTTCTTTTGTCTTCCTTGTGGAACATCTCCTCCAGAGGTTGTGCTGCAGTCAGAGACGTCCCAGCTTTGCTGAAATTATGTATTGATTATTCAGGAGAAACGGCCCCAGGCTCAAAGGGGTCAGGGTGCTCTTCAAGGGATTATCATCTCCTCATACCACTAGAGGGGATCAGGACACCAGTGTCCCCACAACCTCCAATCCTAAAAGACAAAATCCAGAATGTTACCTCTGGTGCCCACTGGGATATGAGAGGGGTCCTATCCCCACAACTCTCCCTGCAGGCACTTCTCACCCAGGCATCCTGAGAGGCAGCCAGGTGCTTCTACTGCAGAAGACCTGCCAGATTTTCAGCCACAGGGGCTGGGGAAAAAAAAAAAAAGACTGATTAGAGACACACTGGGCTGGGCTCAATGGCAGGTGAAAGCAGAAGATCCTCGGGGAAGGGGCCTAGGGGAGCAATGGGGTGCAGGAGCTGCTGTGCTCCTGCCCAGAAGTTCTGGGGTCCTGGCCCAGAGGCACAGCTGGGGCAGGGGCTGCACCCTGGATCATCCAGGGGGTTCTGGGGTGACAGGGATGGAAATGCAATGGTTGGACCCAGGGCACAGGGTCCCTGGGAAAAATCCATGGGGCAGGGGTGTTGTCTGGGATGTCAGTAGGGGTGCACTGGGCTGTACTGGGACAGACTGGGATAGTCTGGGGTGTGGTGGCCATGCCAGGGAAGGCTCTGACACTGGCAGAACTCGTGGTGTTTAGACCCACCAGAGATGTTTCCAGGATTGTGACATTGTCTGAATCCGTCTGCAGAGAGATCAGGAGACCTCAGTGGTTACTGGGATGTCCCCCGTGTCTGACACAGATGGGAGAACCAAACTGCCCCCCAATTCCCAGATTGGATGCCCTCCAATGCCAGCACCCCACTCACCTCCTGGAGATCATCTTGGGTTCCTTCAGGAATGCCTGGGAAAGGAGATCAAAGACTGGGCCTTGTGGGGCTATGGGAGGACAAGGGTGCAGGGAACAGGGCAGGGGCAATGGGGTGGGAATTCAGGGCTGCCAAGGAGGTCTGTTTGAGGTGGGGGAGACCAAAAGACACTGGGGTAAAAAACTGGCGTAAATTGGGTAAATAAAGAGACTGGGCTGAAAGTGTGGAAAGGACATGGTATAAAGTACAGAAGAGGAGAGAGGAATTGCAGTGTAGGGATATAGGACTGCAAGAGAGGGGATTGTGGGGACAGAAGTATGAAGACAGATGATGACAAAACCAACAGGTCTGGAAAATGGTGTGGGAGTGGGGATGAGTCAGGAAATTTTATAGGGGAATCCAGCTTCAGTGGCCAGGAAGAAAGGCAAATGATTGAGGGGGGACATGGAAGGAAAGGCTTTGGGAATGGTCAGTGCAAGAGCGTTTGGGGACCCTGGATAGGACAAAGAGGAGAAAGCAAGGAGGAAAGGTCACAAGAGACCAAAAGGATGGGATGGGATGCTACAAAGGGCAGGGTATGGGAACGGTGTTTGACTGGTGCCTCACCTTGGCCTGTACAAGGGGGGCACAGCACGATGGAAAAGAGCAGGGCCACGCTGAGCACAGCCACCTTCATCTTCCTCTTGCACTGGGCAGCGCTGGCTGAGACTGCAGCAGGGCAGGAGCACCTTTAGCCCTGCCAGGATTCCTCCCTGCCCCCTCCCCAACAGCCCCCAGACCAAAGCCCAGCCTAGCACAGCCCCCAGCCCTGGCCACAAGCCCAGCCCTGGCACAGAGTCCATCCCAGCTGTGGCACAGAACCAACCCCCTTGCCCATCATCCCTGCAGCTTGCTGCACGGGGCAGCTGCCCCTGGAGGGAACTGGGCACCCGGGGGGGCAAGGGGAGCAGGCAGGGAACCCAGGGCAGCTTAGGACCCTTTGGGGACAACCCCCACTCCAACACAATCCATCCTCCAACAGTCCCCAGAGCCAGATCCCCCATCTCCTGCTGCCCCTCTGCTCCCAGAGCTTTTCCTGTGGGACACCCCAGAAATGACCACAGCCCCAAACCCAGCATGAAGGAGAACAAGGGGAACAAGGGATATGTGATCAGATGAGTAATTGGCATATCCAATCACTGGAGACACTGGGGAGCACTGGGCAATGTTGATCACCTGCACAGAAGGCTGAGGGTTAAGGAATTGCTCAGGTCTGGCACTTCCCACATGCAGAAATCCTCATTATTCCTATTTCCCTACAGTCCCAAAACCAGTCCAGTCTCCAGCTCCAGAGCTGAGTCCAGAGGGGAATATGCCCTGCCCTGACCCTTCTGTCACACCTTCAGCCTCTGTGCCATCACAGAGCACCTGGGTCCTACTCAGCTTCACATGGGTGTTTCAGGGACCCCATCTCCAACAAGGCTCCCACTCCAGCCCTGTCCCTGCGTGGGACTTGCCCACAGCTCTGCAAAGCCATGGTCCCCACAGTGTCTCTGCAATGCCCTGGCCCTGGGCCCAGGCCAGCACTGGCCCAGAGCAGGATGTGCCCATCCCAAGGGACAAGGGGAAGTGAGCACTTCTCCTAGAGCAGTCACTGGAAGTTAATTGGGCAAACAGAGATGCCCTGTGAGGAGGAGCAATGTTGGTCCCTGCCAGCATCTCTGATAACCCCTGTTTACCCAGGGCCTGAAGCACCAAGGAGAAATTCACAGTCTTGGGCTTCCAGGAAGGGAAATCCACAGTGAAGTGGCTCCTGAGAGCTGTCCCTGGCTGTGTTTGCTCACTGACATTCCAGGACATTAGTGAAGGGTTCTGCTTCTCTCTTTCCACAGCGACACTGGATCCATCAGAGATATGCTGTGGCCCAGCTGGGAAAACATTTCAGGCCACTGCCTTGACTGTTCTGGAACTACCCCAAGGAGTCCCAATGCCCACAGAGGAAGATTTTCCTCTGAAATGTTGTTGCTTTGTGCCATGGAGGAGAGAGCAGATTCCCATGGGGAATTCTTCCAATCCCCAGGTTCTCCTCTTTGTCCCAATAACGGTTCTCAAATGCAATCCCAGCAATCATTCCCAATGCCTTTCTTCCTTTTTTCTCCTCAGTCCCTTGCCTTTCTCCTTGGCCACTGCGGCAGTACCTTTTGATACCATTCTCTTTTCCCCCCTCTACTTCCAAATCCTCTCCCAGTCCCATTGGTTTTTTTCCTCAACCATTCTATTTCTTCTGTTTCTGCCCAGCCCCTCCCTTTCAGTCCTGTGTCCCTAGACTGGAATTTCTTTATCCTCTCCTGTATTCCACATAGGGCCCCTTCCAGAACCCCTTGGGCTCTTTGGGTCACCCCAGCTCAGTGTGTTTGGGTCTCCCCACCTAAAACAGAGGTCCTTGGAGGCCCTGAATTCCCATTCCCAATCCTTTGCCTCTGCTCCCTGCACTCGTGTCCTCCCACAGCCCCACAAGGCGCAGTCCAGACCAAGCCTTTGTTCTCCTTTCCCAGGCACTCGTGGAAGGAGTCCAAGATGATCCCCAAGGTGAGTGGGGTGCTGGCATTGGAGGGCATCCCCTCAGAGAATTTGGGGTGGCAGTTCAGTCCCCCCATCCCTTGCTGGCACCAGGCACATCCCAGTGACAACTGAGGTCTCCCAATCTCTCTGTAGATGGATTTAGACAATTTTGAGTTCCTGAAGACACCTCATGAGTTCTGCCAGTGTCAGAGCCTTCCCTGGCATGGAAAGAAACCACTTTCTGCATTTATCACACTCGTAGGGCCATTCCCCCGTGTGGATTCTCCGGTGTTTGATCAGGCTGGATCTCCACCTGAAGCCCTTCCCACATTCTGAGCACTTGTGGGGCTTCTCCCCATGGTGAAGCTGCTCACGCAGCCCCAGCTCTGAGCTCCGGCCGCCTCCCCGGCCCGGGCTGGCTCTTTCCTGCTGGGATCCCCGGGCTGTGCGTTTGCAGCCCCTCCTGCTGCGGGATCTGCGGGGCTTTTCCTCCCCGTTGCATTCCTGCGCCGTGGAGCCGCTGCAAACGGCCTCTTGCCCGAGGCTGTGCCGCGGGGATTTGTCCTCCCTGCTGTCCGTGCTCAGCTCCTTGTATGGGGGAGGAAGGACAAGGAGAGGATGGGATTTGCCTCCGTGCCAGAGGAAAGAGCAAGGAGATCCCCCCAGGGCTGTGCTGCAGCCGGGGCTGTGCTGGGCTGGGAGATGGAGCAGGACACAGGGGGAAAGGGGCACTGACTTCCTCCTCACCTGCCTGCGGCTCCCAGGCCATCGACCTCGTCCTCATGGCCTCCTCCTTCTCCTCTTCGGTGCTGAGGGTTGGGAAATCCTGGTTTGGGGAGGAAAACAAGGGCTGAGCGGGTTGGGTTTGATGGTGGCGCTGCCCAAGGGCAGCTGGAGCAGTCAGCGCCCCTTTCAGCCTCGGGGGCCCGGAGCCCGCTCAGCACCAACCTCCCGCACCCCTCCAGGCTGCCGGGGGTCCCCCGGCTCCGGGATCGCCCCTCTGAGCTCTCCCCGCTCCGGGGCTCCCGCCTTCCCCCCCGGCTCTGCCGGGGATCCCCAGAGCCGAGGAGCCACCAAGATCCCGCCAGGGCCATTTCCGCCTCGGCTTTGGGCTCCTGCAAGATCCAAATATCCCCTGAAACGAAAAGTAAAACCCTCCCGCAGCCCCCGTGATGGATTTGGGGCGAGCTCCCCCTCCCCGCTCACCTGCGGGTTTTTGGGGAGTGATGCTGCCGGACCCGGGGAAACTGCGGCCTCAGCGAGCCGGCGGGAGAAGCCCGTGGTTCCAAAATCGCTCCTCCTCTTCCTGCCGCTCCTCCTGTGTCCCTCCTCTTCCTCCCGTAGCTTCTCTTCCGTCTCTTCCCGCTCCTCCTCTTTCTCCCGCTCCTCCTCCTCTCCCAGCGCAGCCAGAGCCGCTGGAACTGGGGTGCCCAACGCCCTGAGAAACCCCCAGGTCCCTCCCAGGACCCCTCAAATCCCTGGAATCGAGCGTCCCCCGCATCCCCTGGAAGATCCCCCCGTGTCCCCAAGCAGGTCGTTATTTCACATCTCTATTTTTACCCTGGTTTTGGGTGTTTGGGAAGGACAAAGAGAAATGCAGAGAAAATCCAGGCCACGGGGAGAGTGTGCAGCCCCCATCCAGGTGTCTTCCCAACACGGATCAGCAGCACCAGGGCTCAGGGGGGCTCTGCCCACCGGGGGTCCCTGGGGATCATCCAGCGCGGATCCTGCCATGGGGATGGAGCTGCAGCAGGGCACTGTCTTGGTTTGACAGACAGGTGTCTGCTGAGGAGCTCTGGAGCTTCTCTTGAAATGGAAAATGTAAACTCCCTCCCTCTAAATTAATATGACTTGGAAATTAAGGAGCTCTCTGGCAAAGGTATGAGATTTAGAAGAGCAGTTTTTCACTGGGAAAATGCAAGTATAGTAATATAAAGACCAAACCATTGGCAAGGTCAGAATGCAGCCTGTAACCCTGTTGCTCAGGGTGTTGGTTACAGTCTGAATAATGGTACCTATAGTTTTCTTGGAGTGACAGATGTGGTTTTGTTGAAGCAATGATTTTGGAGAAGGGTGTAGTTACTTTTTTAACATCTAGTGGTGATGATGGTAGGCCTGGTCTTCTTTTGGGAATTTAGTGGGAAAGGTTGCTCTGATGTTTCAAATTTCAGATTTTATTTAGGTAGGAAATGCTTGGCTTTTCTCCTTGGCTGGGGCATCTCCCATAAGGTATAACTCCTTGTGGGGAGGAGTTCTGAGGGATGGGTCATGGAAGAGATAAGGAGCCCTGCTCCACCTGGTTTCAGCAGATGGTGATAGAATGTATACTTCTGCTTGCATCTTGCATTGCAACTTAAGACATGATCTACTCCTTATTCTATTACCATCTGCATCCTATCTTAAATAATACCTTCTTTCAGCTCTGCTATATATTTTTATCCACGGTGAAACTTTACACACAGTTCTCACTTAAGATTAGGTTTTTCTGTGGTACTCAATGGGTTTCTTTATCTTTCTGCATTACCTACTAAGTGTAACTAGGTTTTTGAGCAAAAACAAATGTATGGATTGGTTTGCCTTTGCTTGAGGTGGGCCTAATCTAAACAGTCTTAAAATACCTTTTATGTGCACTACAGAGACTTTATCCCCATCCACTGTGTGCCAGGCTTCAGACTGGGCAGGACTTGCTTGAGTGATGGACTCTCAGGTGTTGACTATTTAGGTGTCTTTTGTTAAGTTCATTTCTCAATGTTTGGATGTTTCCCTGCCAAGTGCCTTTAGGGTAATTTTAAGGAGTCTGTTGTACAGTTCAACTTTCCTGGCAGCTGGTGTGTGATAAGGGATATGATCTATTTATTCAATATCCTGGTTTTTGGCTGAGGTGTTTCTAAGGCTGTTCTTGAAATGGGTCCTGTTGTCTGACGATTCTCTCAGGGGTGCTGTGTCTTTATAGGACTTGCTTTTTTGGGCTTCAGACAGTGTTTTGAGTAGTAGTGTGAGGTACAGTGTAGGTTTCTAATGATCTAGTGGTGGCTTCTACAGTTGTGATCACGTAGCACTTGCCTTGGGGGGTTTGAGGCAGTGTGATGTAGTTCATTTGCTGGGCTTCTTTATACTTATATTTGGAATACTGCCCCCCATATTAGAGAGGCCTTATCAGCTTGGCTTGCTTGATTTTAGCAAGTCTTACAGTTATGGATAACTTGAGATATGGAATTTATTGTTAAATCTGCTTTTTAGTTTTGTGCCTGCTTATAGGTGGCATTTTGTCTTGATGGCTTGAGGCACTGTGGGCCTATTGAGCTAGGAAAAACTCTCCCTTATGTTGTTAATTTAAATTTATTGGTGATATCTCTATTTTTGCAGCTCGATCTACTTGCTCCTTGTTTTAGTGTTCTTTATTAGCCTGACTACGTGGCCGTCTACATGATGGACTTTGACAGACAGTTTGTCTGAGTGGCAATGTTTTTCCACTTAGCAAATCAGCAGCCTGAATTGCAATCAGCAGCCTGAATTGGTTTTCCTTTATGTTGCTAGCTGGCCATTTTTTGCCTTTCTATCTAACTGCACAGAGCATTGGTTAGTATTTATGATTCAGTATAAATGTAGTGCTTTGGCCAGTTCTCTCTTTCAGCAGTGTCCAGGGCCAACTGAATGGCTTTGAGTTCAGCAAGTGCACTTGATTCACCTTCTCCTTCAGTAGCTTGTGTGACTCATCATGTGGGGCTCCCTGCGGCCACTTTACACTTGTGGTTCATCTCAACCATGAGACAGAAACTGTCAGTGACAAGAGCACAGCGTGTTTCTTGTGCTGGTAGTTGGTTGTATGGTGGAGCTTTTTAGCCTGGGTTACTTGTTTCTGCTCCTTTTTGTTACTGAGACTAAAGTTTTAATCTTGTGGCCAGTTTGTAATTATTTTTAAAATTTCAGGGCAATTCAGATTTCCAATACAGGCTCACTGTGTGATGAAGGCAATCCATTTATTCTATGTAGTGTTGGTGGTGTGGTGGGTAGAGGGATCCTTTTCTTTAAACATCCACTCCAGAACCGGGGTAGTTGGGGTGCCAAGAGGAGTTGTGCTTTTGTACTAATTACTTCTGAGGTGGGTTAAACTTTCTTATTTTTGTGGGAGTGTAGTTGGCTTTAGTCTTTCCATAACTTTGATTCTAGAATTCTAGTGCTCAGCCTCGAGTCTCCCCAGGCACCTTCTGCTAAAGGCTCCAGGACAAGCCATTGTTCCTGGCTGCAGAGTAAAGCACATTCCTCACTTTTGGTCCTGTCCTGACTGGGCTAAAGGCTACTGTATGAGCGATTTTCTGCTTAATGTGGGCAAAGGCTTGTTACTGTTCAGGGCTGGAGTTGGAATTGTTCTTCTTGAAGGTAACCAGGTAGAGAGGGCTCACAGTCTGTCTGTACTCAGGAATGTGCATTCTCTAAAAACCTATGGTGCCTAGGAAAGCTTGTGTTTCCTTCTTGGTCGTTGGTGGAGGTATTGCAGTGATCTTATTGATAACTTCAGAGGGAATCTGATGCTGTCAATCTACCACTTCACTCCCAGGAACTGGATCTCTCAGGCAGGTCCTTTGGCTTTGCTCTTCTTGATGGTGAAGCCAGCTTCCCGCAGAATCTGGATGATCTTCTCTCCTTTCTCACACACTTTTATTGCTGTGTTTGTCCACACAATGATGTTACTGGTATACTGTAGATGCTTTGGAGCTTTTCCCCTTTCTAGTGCAGTTTGGGTTAGTTTATGGCAGATGGTGGGGCTGTGTTTCCAGCCCTGGGGCAGTCGGTTCCAGGTGTGCTGGACACCCCTCCAGGTGAAAGCAAACTGAGGCCTGCACTCTGCTGCCAAAGGAATGGAGAAAAATGCATTGAAAAATTGCAATGTCAGTGGTGCCACTTTGCTGCCTTGGACTCCAGCTCGTACTGGAGTTCCAGCATGTCTGGCACAGCAGCACTCAGCAACTATTGAGAGAGAGACAGGAACTACTGACTGGTGATCAGAATCCAAATTTACTGTGAGCTACATATGCTTATATAATATTTTTAGGAAGGCTAGTATTTTTTTTTTAGTGCATTGATTGGGTTAACCATCACACATATTGCAACTGTTCTTCTTAATTCAATCTTCTTTCCTGTCACCAGTCTTGATCCAATCTTCATGCAATCTTCAAAGCTCTCTGTGTTCTTACCAAGGCCTCTTGGTTATCCAGCTGCTTATGCTAATTAAATCCATGGTACTCTCTGTCTGCTCCCACAGTGGAGTCACTCCATTCAAGGCACAATAGCAACAGTCAATTTCTATTTTCTGTCAGACTTGCCCACAGGCAAACTGGGGCTGTTGAAGGATGAGTGGGTTTTACTGACCACCCTTTGGGTTTCTAGCCAAAATTTTATGGATGGGGATCATGGCATCTTGATTCATCTGATACTGCTGGCAGTGCACCATCGTGATGGCAATTGGCACTTGTTGCTCTCCTACCTTCAAGAGTCCTACTGCAGATGGGTTTTCTGATCGTCCAGGCAAGGTGTTCAATTGTTTAATGCCCTCTGCCTCTACAGCAGCTATTCCAAAAGCCCACCTGAGTCCCTTTGGATCTTTGTAATAGCTGTTCCTTAGAAAGTCTGCGCCTAGAATACACGGAGCATCTGGGCTGTGGAGACCAAAGGCATTCCCAATTAGGGAAAGCAACCCCTGTTTTATTCCCTGGGTCAACCCTGTGCCCCTCTCCCTGTCTGTCAGCCTTTGGTCACTCCCACCCTGTTCCCCTGTTGGCCTTTTTGCCCTAACCCCACCCTTGGACACCCCCTGTCCCCTGGTAATTGACCCCTAAAGTTTTCCCCGCCTGCTGATCCCATGTACCAAACCTGAAGCCCCCACAAGCCCCATTGCCTCTGTTCCCTGAACTCTGGATGATGCAGATCTGTGGCTGAAATAAACATCTCTATAAAACCCTTGCAAAGGCCTTTCCTGCTCCTTTATTAGCTACCACCCTAATTAACAACCAGATGCAACACTGGGCCAGTCACAATTGGATGTTTCTGCCACTCCTTCCCAGTCAGGCTCACCTCAGCCTCCAGCAAAGTCATTTCCTGTGATCCTCTTGTCACCCCAACAATGGCAACAGGTTCTTCCCCCACATGTCCTGATGCCATTAGGGTACACTGTGAACCAGTATCAACTAACACCTCATGTTTTTGTGGCTCTGATGTGCCAGGGCATTGAATCTACTCCATCCAAAAGACCTGGCTTTCCCATGCCTCTCCCTGGCTCGAGGCAGAGCCCCTCTAGCCCTGGTTATTATTTCTTTTTTGGGCATACATACTAGAGGTTCTTTTAAGGGGATCTCACAGGTTATCCTCCTTTCTGTAATACCTGGCAGCTTGGTCATGGGAGGCTCCCTTCCCTTTAGTGGAGCTCCCTCTGTTAACGTTTCCCTCCCTGAGTTGACACACCCGTGCTGCCAGGACAGAGGTGGGTTTCTCATCTCACCTTTTCCTGATTTCCCCATGGTTGTGCAAAAAGAACCACTGGTCAGCTTGTGGGGTGTCCCCTCTCTCCCTAGCTGGGGGGTGTTGGGCTCTGACTTTGGGGCCTGTGACTCGTACTCATGCTGCACTGATCTTCCTCATCTCTTCCCTTATCTCCCTCATCTCTTAAACTCCTCTTTGAGTTCCTTAGCCAGAGCAGAGACACGAGTCTGCATCGGGCTGTTGATCATACTCTTGTAATTTCTGAGCTTGTTGATGACAGAACCCAGTCTCTTGGTTGTTACCAGCACTAATCATTGCAATGAAGGTGGTATATTGAGATGGTCCTAGATTTGTGAAATTCCACATCTGCCCTGTGCACCTGACTTTGTCATGGCCATTGTCATGCTGTCCACCCCTCCCAGAGAGCACCTCCAGTGCTGCCACTTCTCTCAGCTGCTGGATCCCTTCCTCAAGGCTCTTCCAGTGCATTCTATGGTGGTGCTCCTGCATTCTCTCTCTGTGGAAAAACCTCTCTCTTACACTCATTAAAAACTACTCCCAGAGGGAAAGGGGGTCTGGCTCCCTTACCTGATCCACAGCTGAGTCCTGGGTCAAGGATCCCAAATTCCTTGCCTCAGAACCATCCAGTTGCACACCTGTACCCAAAAAATTCCGGACCTGAAGTAATCAGATTGTATAAACCTTATGCCCCCATCATACAATGTCTTTTTGCAAATTACAGAGACTTTTATACTACAGGGAATCAGTGATAATCTCAACCTCTGACTCCCCTACAGGTTGTGAGGACCCTCCTTTCTTATCTTTATTAACTGGGTGCTCTCATTTCATCTTAGACTTTTTAGTTTTTACAAGGGTGACTGCTGCTGGCTGTGCCTGCTCCTGCAGCTCAGCTGGAACCTGGATGGTTGTAACGTCTGTGGGTTCCACTGCTGCATCATCAGACTGTCCCTCCGTGAGGCAGGGGAGGGTTTCTCACTAGCTGAAGCAGTGCTTTCCTTCAGCATATGGGAATAGGAATAACAGTGTTTACTAGAAAAATTAAAATAAAAATATAGTAGTATAAAAAGCAGAGTACTGACATAGTCAGAATACAGCCTGACGCCCTGTTGGTCAGGGTGTTGTTAGCAGTGTGATTAAATGGTGGCTGTAGTTTTCTTGGAGTGACAGATGTGGTTTTGTTGAAACAATGATTTTGGAGAAAGGTGTAGTTTCTTTTTTAAGTCTAGTGGTGATGAAGATGGATTTGGTCTTCCTCTGGGAATTTAATGGAAAAAGGCTTCTCTGATGTTTCAAATTTTCCGACTTTTTTTGGCACTTCCTCATGGATGAGGGTGGCACCTCAAATTGAGGATGTAATTTGATCAGTCCTGCAGTGAGATTTAGTGGCTTATTAACCGAAGATATCTTCATAGACAAAGCGTGGGTCCTGGAAGAGGTAAAGAAAACAGCTGCACCAGGCTTTAACAGCTGGCCTATTAACAGAGGATATTCCCCCCCTCCCCCACATCCCATCCCCCCCACAGTTATGAGGGATGAGTCATGGAAAAGATAAGGAACACTGCTCTACCTGGTTTTAACAGATGGTGATAGAATATATACTTCTGGTTACATTTGGCATTGCAGCCTAAGACTGGCACAAAGCTCTTCCCACACTCAGGGCACTCCCAGGGCTTCCCTCAGTGGTGCCTCCGTTGGTATCTGGTGCAATGAGAGCTCTGTGAGAAGCTCTTCCCACACTTGGGACACTCACAGGGGCTGAGCCATCCCAAGGAGCGGGGCTGTGCTGTGCTCTGGTGCCTGTGCCATCCCAAGGAGGGGGCTGGCTGTGGTTTGTTTGGTGCCTGTGCCATCCCCAGGGCAGTGTCCCAGGGCAGCTCTCAGTGTCCCCAGCAGGTCACGCTGTCCAGTGCAGCCGTGCCAGCGGTCACTGCGCACTCGGGGCAGGCTGGGCTGGACGGGGCTCGGGGCAGAAACGCCGCCCCCGGGACTGGGGTCTCCCCCTGCCTCTGGGCCCAGCCCCTGGTGGCAGCGCCTTGGGCAGGGCACGGGGCTGCTGCTGGCCCAGGGGGACAGGCCTTGCCCCCTGCCAGCTGCCTGGGCCCCTCTCATGCCTGTCCCACATCCCTGGGGCTCCTGTCCCTGCTGCTCCCCAACACCTTCACTGCCCCCATCAAAGCCACACTCAACCTCTGCACTGTGACCTCTGGAAAAAAGGAAGGATGAGAGAAAGGAAGTGTTGTCAGTTGACCCTGGCTGGATTCCAGGCACCCACCAGAGCTGCTCTCTCACTCCCCTCCAGAGATGGACAGGAGATGGAAAACAGAATGAAGGTTTCATGGGTTGGGATGAGGCCTGGGACAGATCACTCAATAAATGCCATCATGGAACAAACAGATTCAAAATTAGAGATACTAATTGAATTTCTTGCTCCTTAAATTAGAGCAGGATAGTGAGAAGTAAAATAAAGGTTAAAAAATACCTTTTGCCCATCCGTCCCTCCTTTCCAGCTCTACCTTCTGTCCTCAACAGCAGCCACAGAACGTGATGTGACAACACACTTTGAAATTTTTTTGACCGATCACAGAAAGCAAAACCATATTGACAGTAGTTCTATCCAAGCACTAGAAGTACACGTACCTTTATTTAAAACACTGCTTGTTCTCAGTGTGTTCTCAGTCACCCCGAGAATGGTTACAGACACTCCCAGTTTATCCCAGTTGCCCTCAGCATGCTCGTGGTCATTCCCAGTCACAGCCACTTGTCCCAGTAAGGTTCCAGTTTCCACCAGCATGGTCCCAGTCAATCTCAGTCAGTGCCAGCTGGTCCCACTGTGATCCCTGTTGCCCCAGTTCTCATCCTGTTGGGTCCCAGTGTGCTCTGATCCTGCTCCCAGTGGGTCCCAATCCTAGCCCCGGGATATCCCAGTTGATCCCAGCCTGTCCCAGTGGATCCCAGCCTCTCCCAGTCCATGCCGGTCCCTTCCCAGCAGCCGCCGCCGTTTCCCGGATCCTGCCCCTCCCGGCCCCGGAGCTGCCGCCGGACGCCCCCCCAAGATGCTGCCGGGGGTCGGGGGCTTCGTGTTGGGCTTCGTCTGCCTGGGCTGGGGCTCGGCCTCCACTGCAGGAGAAGGTGAGGGGGGGTCCCCGGGGGTCATGTTCCCCCCTCGGAGTGTGTGTGACTCCCCCGTGTCCCCCCATGCCGGGGTCACCCCCTTTTCTCTGCCCCAGAGCTCCTGACCCAGCTCCTGCTCCCCCCTGGGAGGGGCTTTGGGGAGCCCAACTGGAGATGTTGGGACCATGGACAAGGGAGACCCGTGGGTTCCCTGGGGCCCTGAAGGGGCACCCCGGACAGGCGGTACCCCTGGAGCCCCTGTGACACCCACGGGGAGCCCAGAGAAGGGGAACCTCTGGCATTGCCAGGAGTAGCCCAGAGAGAGGGGATACCAATAACCCTGGAGCTGCAGAAGCCCAAGGTGGAGAGATCAGAGAGGGGGAACTCCTGGGTGGGAGGTTTTTTGCTGAATCTTGGTGGTTTGGAGTTTTATGAGGGTGGCTGGTTTTGCTGGTCTGGAGGTTTTTATGGACACCAGACACCTGGTGACTTCTAGAGACGGACTTGGGCAGGAGGAATACCCAATGAAGTCAGATCTGTCGAGCTTTGCTCATTTTTACAGTCCCTCTTTATCAATGTTTGACTACAACCTAGTGATCAAAATAGCAATTAAAACAATGCTAAAAATGTTGATTACATGGTCAAACTAAAATAAAAGTTGGAAGTTAGAGTTTAAAAAAAATCTAGCAAAGAAAACTCAATTGTAAAATGAAAGATACAAATTGTAGGCAAACTACAAAACCATGTAAAAACAAACTACCAAACTAGGCAAAAATACAAAATCCACCAGGGGCTGATTTTGTGAATGTGCATTTATCTCCTTTTTTATCTCTTTTTTTATCTTTATCTCTTATCTCTTTATCTTTATCCTTATCTCTTCCATTTTGTTGCTATTAAGCTGATTTGGCTTCACCGAGCCTCAGTGAACAGAGGCTTTGGGAGAGAAATTTCAATTCCCCTCCCCCTGGACAAAAGTGAATAAACCCCTGATTAAAGTTACATTTAAAAATGTTCAAAGTTGTATCATTTCCAACACAGAGACCCCTGCACCCCCAGTCCTACTCCTCCTCTCAGATGGGCACAGAGCTGCTAAGACACGAGGAGGGGGATGGTCCTGATGCCTCCCCCACAACCCCCAACCCATGCAAAAGTTATGGGGCAGTTTGAAGCCATTTTGGGGATGAACAGGGGCAGGTTTGGGGAGGGCAGAGGGACAATTTGGAGGGCATGTTGGGGTGTTGCCATGTCTCCCCTTCCCCCGAATTTCCCCTTTCCCTGGCACTCCTGAGGACTTCCTTTAATATGCTGTGGTTTGAAGGGATGGTGCTTGGATCTGGAGCTTGCTCCCCAAACTCCAGCTCTGGTCCCGCTGTGGAAGTGACTAGGAAAGGAGCACCCCACCATGGGGCATTCCTGGCCCAACTCTAGACACAAAGAGTGTGGAACTGAAGGCCCACACACTGCTGTGCACGTGGTGCCACCTTTCAGAACACAGAAACCCAAAATGTTTTCATGGGCATCTCTAACTGCAGAGCGGGCAGCTGGAGTCTGCTCCTCTCCAGGAGCCGGGAACTGCCCCTGGTGCTTCAGCACATGGCACTTCCTGCAGGGATTTGCAACCAATAATGCAACATCCTGAACTGCAAGGGATGCACAAGGGCCATCAAGGCCAACTGCTGGCCCTGCACAGGACAGGACCCCAACACTCGCCCCTGGTCCTGAAAGCATTGTCCAAATGCTGCTGGAGCTCTGGCAGCCGTGGCTCAGGACCGTTACCTCGGGAGCCGCTCAGTGCCCATCACCCTCTGAGCAAAGAATCTTCTCCTGATCTCCAGCCTGACCCTGCCCTGGCACAGCTTCAAGCCGTTCCCTGGGGTCTTCTCACTGCTCAGCAGAGCTCAGAGGTTGGTGCCTGCCCCTCCAGTGCCCCTCAGGAGGAAGCTGCAGACTGCTATGGGGTGTCCTGCAAGTGCCTCAGCCTTGTTAAACTTCATGTGGTTGATGATTGCCCCTCTCTCGGATTTCTTAAGGTCTCTCTGCCCTTGAGCAAGTCAACAGCTCCTTCCAATTTAGTGCTGTCTGCAAACTACTTACTATTCCTTCAAGGCCTGCATCCAGGTCCTTCATGAGGATGTTGAAGAGCACAGGGCTGAGGGTGGAGCCCTGCAGACCCCACTGGTGACAGGTCACCAGTCTGGTGTCACCCCAGGCGCTGTCACCCGTGCCTGACCTGTGAGCCAGCTGCTCCCCCATCACATGGCATGTTTATCCAGCTGGGGGCTGGAACACTTTCTCCAGAGGGATCCTGGTAGAGACAGCATCTAAAGCTTTACTGGAATTCAAAAAGACGACATCAGCTGTCTCCATGAACTCCATGGATTCCACTCTTGTAAAAGGCAAGCAGGATTGAGCAGGACTTTCCCTCTCCTGAAGCCACATTGCCTGTGACCAATGACTGCATTGACCTCCAGATGTTCTTCAATGCCTCACTGAATAACCTTCTCCATCATTTTAGCAGGCATTGAAGTGACACTGACAGGCCTGTAGTGTCCAGGGTCACCCTTCTGACCTCTTGGAAAAATTAGCCAGCATCCAGTCAGGTTGGACATCTCCAGATTCCCAAAACTCTCAAAAATGATCAAGAGAGACCTTGTGAAAATATCAGCACTTCTTTGTTTATTATTGGATGTAGAGAATTAACCTGGTTAAGAGGTTAAAAGGTGCTGCTTGTAACAGTAAATAGATTTTTCACACCATTTCATTCATGTGGACACAATGCTGTTTATCATGGGCACTGGCAGCTACCCACAAAGAACTGCCCAAATATATTCAAGTCACTGCTCCAGCAGTGGATAATCCATGAAAACCAGTCACCATGTGCAGTGCTTAAGCTTAACTGGCTTGTTTGGTGAAAGATACATTTAATTCCTTCTCTCCTGGCCCAGTCCTGTAGCACCCAGGCAGAGACATGGCTTTGTTTGATTGGATGGAATTGGGCTTGGTAAATAACTAAACCACCATGTAAAGGATCTTTGTGGACTTTCACCTATGGCTTGTGCTTGGCTTAGTGCAGACACAACCTCCACATTCAGGCTGGGAATACTTACAGGATCTCCCACCACTTCATTTAACTGCTCCTGAAATCACCTGAGTATCTCAGTCACCATGTAGGACACTGTTTGGTAGCAGTGTGTGCCCACCCTGACCATCATCTCTGGGTTCACTTTGGTTTAGGGCTATAGACTCTACACGCTGACATTCTCCCTCTAAGATTCCCTCTCTCTCATCTCCATCACCAAGCTCTGCCTGAAGCCTCCCCATACAATCAGACTTGGCAGTGAGCAGCTCCTCTGCCTGCAGCTTCTTTTCCTTCTCCTGATCATGCTCAGCAGCAACAGCACCTTCCCCAAATCCTGCTCTCCCTCTCCAGGGCATTTAAACCCCCTGAACAATAGACAGCCCTCTCTGTGTGGCACCAGGGGTTATGAGCATCATTTGCCCTTAGGAAAACCCCTGGTTTCCAGGATTCTTAATGCAGGGCAATTAAGAATTAAGCAGGCCCTCCACAGCCCCACCCTTGTGCCATACCACCCTGTCTTGGGTTGCAACACATGATGTGACCAGAAATGTGCATTCTATCACCATTTGGTAAAGCTGGGTGGTGATCCTTATCTCAGAGAGACATATTATCTGCTAACAGGCCATCTTTAAAACCAAGTGTTATGTTTTCCACAACCCATCCTCCCTCCAGGAAGATACCATCTGCTGACAGGCCATTCAGTCCCACTGCATAACTGATAAAATTACATTATCCCATTGGGAAATGCTCCAGCCAAGAAGAAGAGCCTAGCATTACCTACCTAGATAAAAAACTTCAATTTTGAAGACCAAGGTAGCCAGAGGATTCCAGAGGAAAGACAAACCTTTCCACATCATCACTAAACTTTCAAAAAACCCTGCAGCCTTCTACAAAAGCATTGTTTCAGCTGAACCACACCTGCCACTCCAAGACGGCTGCAGCCACCATTTAATCACACTTCTACCAACACCCTGACTGACAAGATGTCAGGTTGTATTCTGACTCTGTCAGTGTTTCAGAGTTGCACTTTGTAATATTGTATTTCTATTTTAATCTTCCTAGCAAAAAAAAGGAATTGTTACTCCTGATTCCCATATCTTTGCCTAAAAGCCGCTTAATATAAAAAATGATAATAATTCAGTGGGAGAAGGTTCACATTCTCCATTTCAAAGAGAAGCTCCTGTCTTTTTTAGCAAACACCTGTCCTCCAAACCAAGACACAACCCCTTATTGCCAGGGGCCCTGAGGGCAGGAAGAACTGCAGCACAACCAGCTGGAAAAACGCATCAAACCTCTGTGACTCTCCTGCAGAGGCAAGCAGGGAGAGCAGAGGCAGCTGGGCACTCAGGAAAGCCTTTCACCCAGCACAGCCCTGCTCCTCCCAGGGAGCAAAATCCTGGGGCAGCCACTCTCAGGTGCTGTGCTGGGCAGAGGGAAATGACCATGCATCAGGAGAGATGTGTCCCTGCTGTGCCACAGCTCTCACTGCACAGGGAGCTCCTGTCCTGGACACACAACCCTGGGGTCAGAGGCTCTGCTGGCTGGGAGAGGAGACCAGGGGGTCTGGCTCAGGGGAAGGTGTCTGCATTGCTGGGGATCACAGGAGCTTTCCAAGTTCTCTCTCCCATGACATTTCATTGGAGTTTCACACAGCTCCCCACCTGTGTGGCTGCTGCTGGGAGCCATCCCTGCAGGAACTGTTTCTCTGCCCTCAGATCTTTCCCTGTCATGGGGAACAGACCCCAACACAAACTGCTATCTGCTCAGCTCTGACATGAAGAAACCTCCTGGTTTCAGGCCCTCCAGGGAGTTACTCTTACCAGAAGGAAGCTGCTGGGGCAGTGATCTGCCACAGGCACTCACAGGGGTTCCTGATGAATTCCAGGGTGTCTCTGGGGCTCTAAAGTGCTATGAGGTCCCCAGCAGTGACAGGGGCTCCATGAGGGCATCCCAGAGGTCTCTCTGGGCACCCAAAGAACAGCGAGGTCACAGGTGTCCATTGTGACATCACAGGGATCTCCAGGTTTCTAAGGAACCAGGAGCTTGTACAGCCACGGAGTCTCCACGGTATTCAAGGGCTCTTTAATCTGTTAAGGAATCTTGGAGTCACGGGCAGGCACAGCGGCTCCATGGGGACAACAGAGCCCTCCCTACGTGCTAAGGGGCCAGTTTGTCACAGACACTCACAGGGGCTCTGCAGTGCCATTCCAAGAGTCTTCAGGCTGCTAAAGACCAGGGATGTCACAGACATTTACAGGGCCTCCTGTGGTGGGCAAAGTGGGAACTTCAGACAAAGTTTATCACAGAAGATCCTGTTGAGTGCAGGAAGGATTCCCCATCTGCTCTTCCCAATGAACTCCTGATGTTAGTCTCCATCCTGATGGATGTTCCGACCCCTGTGTTCATCCAGGTGCCTAGGGAGAACCAGAAGGATGTGGAGAACACCAGCCAGGTATCTTCCCCACATGGGTCATGGGGAATGTGGGACACCAGGACTCTGCCCAATGGGGATCCTCTGATGGGGAATGGAGTTGGAGCAGCAGACAAAGCCCTTCCTGCAGTCAGGCCCCTCACAGGGTTTCCCTTACTGGTGGCTCCGTTGGTGTTTGGTCAGGGTAGAGCTCCTAGAGAAGCTCTTCCCACACTCAGGACACTCGTGGGGCCTCTCCCCCATGTGTGTGTGCTGGTGCTTGAGGAGATTCGAACTGCTCCAAGCCTTTTTCCCACACTCGCAACACTCGTAGGGCCATTCCCCAGAGTGGATCTTCTGGTGGGAGGTGAGATTGGACCTATCAATGAAGCTCTTCCCACATTCCAAGCACGTATAGGGCTGTTCCCCAGTGTGCATGTGCCAGTGGCTGAGGAGGCCAAAGCTTTCTCTGAAGCTCTTCCCACATTCCCCACAGCTGTAGGGCCATTCTCCCGTGTGCACCTGCTGATGGGAGGTCAGCTTGGACTTAGTGATGAAGCTCTTCCCACATTCTGAGCACATGTAGGGCTTCTCCCTGCCATGAAGCTGCTCAGGGAGCACCAGGTCTGAGCTGCAGCTGGATCTCTGGTCACCTTCCTGGCCCAGGGTGGGTCTTCCCTCCACAGAGAACCCTGGGCTGGGTTTGCAGCCCCTCCTTGGGCAGGATCTCTGGGCCTTCTTCTCCCTGTTGCATTCCTGTGCCCTGGAGCCACTGCAAACGGCCTCTTTCCCGAGGCTGTGCCGCGGGGATTTGTCCTCCCTGCTGTCCGTGCTCAGCTCCTTGTCTGGGGGAGGAAAGACAAGGAGAGGATGGGATTTGCCTCCATGACAGAGAGAAGGGCAAGGAGATCCCCCCACAGTGTGTCCCCGGGAGGAGGGTGTCAGCAGTGAATTTGTCCTGCAGCAAGATGGAGCAGGACACAGGGGGAAAGGGGCACTGACTTCCTTCTCATCTGCCAGTAGCTGTTGGGCATCTTCCTCTTCCTCTCAGCCCCCTCCTCCTCCACGGGACCAAGGTTTGCAAATGGAAATTCCCGCTTTGGGAGGCAGGGAGAATCGCCCTGCAGTAAAAGCACTCCTCCTTCTGAGACGCCCTTCCTTCTCCTCTCATTGCTTCTCTTCCTCCCACTCTTTGCCCAACTCTGCTGGGCGCTGACACACAAAATCAGCCAATCTTTACTGCTCAGAATTTCAAAGCAGATGCTCTACTCAAGGCACCAGGACTGGTACTGCGAGCACTGGGAATAATAGGGCGATGGTTGGAAGCGATGCTGTGAGACCCGGAAAGGAACTAGGAGCGCTTTCCCTGCCAGTGCCGCTCTTACTGGGAGCACTGGGAGGGAACTGGGAACAAAGAGTGCCTGAAAACAGCTGTGGCTGCTGGTGGGCGGGGTCAGAGCTGTGGGCGGGGTTATGCAAATCAGGAGCAATCACACACTGGGATTTGTGGGCAGGAGCAGCGCGGGGTTTCTGCGGTCACGTGAGCACCGTGAGGGGGACGGAGCAATGGCGGTGGCGTCCGGTGAGAGGGGACAGGGAGGGGGAATGGGGACAGGGATGGGGAATTTGAGAGCTAGGACAGGGACAGGTATTATGGGACCGAGAGTTTTACTGGGACCGGAAATACGGAACAGAGAACTGGCACTGGGAATCGGCACTGGAAACTGGAATGGGGACAGAGACTGGGAATGGGAACAAGAATGGGGACAGGGACTGAGACTATGGGACAGTGAAATGGGAAAGGGACCGGGATTTCGGGATTGGCACCAATACTGAGAATGGGACCAGGAATACTGGACAGGGAGCAGGACTGGGGAAAGGGAGCGGGATTGGGACTGGGGAAGGAATGAGGACTGAGTGCAGCAATTCCGGACCTGGAGCGGGAACAGGGACCGGGACTATGGGACCCAGAGCCAGAATATGGGATAGGGACGAGGACTAGAATCGGGAATGGGGACCGGTACTGGCACCGGCTGTGGGGATTGGGTGTGGCTTTAGATCTTCCCAGAGCAGAGCAGCTGCTGGCTGCTGTAAAGTTGTTTCTTGTCAAGGCACGTCAGGCTCCAAAGGCAAAGAGCCCAAGGCTCTGCAGTCCCTGTTCAATCTCTCTGCCATAAAGTCCCGATGGAAGCAGGAGCAGCTCTCTGCTGCAAGAGGTCGAAGCTGCGGCTGGTGCAGAGTCTCCAGAGGCAGATGCTCCCTGGCCTTTCATCTTCTCTTCTTTTCTTCTTCATCTTCCTCTTCTTCTTTTACGTGCTGGTAGTAGTGATGATGATGGTGGTGGAGGAAGGGAACGCGACGAGAGAGGAGGGAGAGAGAGCTCTGGCTCCAATACATGGATTTTTATTGACAAATTTCCCAGTGATCAAAAAACAGGAACCTGAAGCATTTCTCCTAAACCTATTAGAATTCTGGTTCTCAAATATGAACATCTACATATATAACTTGTGCACATGGCCTATCTGTTCTATCTGTAGAATATAGGAAATGTTCTTAACGTATTTTTATTTTCTCTAGAGCTGTGGTTTTGAGCTCTCACTGCAGGTTATTTTTCACGCAGGACACAAAGGCTTTCGTTTTTAAGGCACTTAAAAATACTCTTACTTATTCCAAACTAGGATTTATACTTCTACTTCATACCTATACACCTTAATATTTCCACTTACCTAAACTAAAGGTCAGGCCTCGATTTCATGTTGAAGTGGCTTAATGTATTCTATTTCTCAGAAGTTTTTGAATTCAAATTTTGCATTCTGTTCTCTCTCAGAGGGACTCAGAGAGGATTCTCTGTTCCACATTCTAACAACTGGGAATGGGGACCGGGGCATGGAAATGGGAATGAAAACAGGAACAGGAAATGGAAATATGGGAATGGGACACAGAATATGGAAATAGTAATTGGAGAGACAATATGGGATGAGGATTTAGAAGATGGGACAGGGAATGGAAATTGGAACAGGGGGACGGGACTGGGAATAGGAATACGAGAACTGCACTCGAAATACAGAAATAGAAATGTACATACATTGAGAGCTTCCTGTCAAAACCTTATCTTTCCCAGCAGACAGGGAATATGGGACTGGGAATATGGGAATGACAACCAGGCAAAGAATACGGGATAGGAAGAGGGAATGACTGCAAGAATGGGAATTGGACTGGGATGGGAGCCAGGAGGATGTGGAGCCCCCAGCCAGGTATCTTCCCAACACAGATCAGCAGCACCAGGGCTCAGGGGGGCTCTGCCCACCAGGGGTCACTGGGGATCATCCAGCACAGATCCTGCCATGGGGATGGAGCTGCAGCAGGGCACGAAGCTCTTCCCATACCTGGGACACTCACAGGGCTTCTCTTAGTGGAGACTCTGTTGGTGTCTGGTCAAGTGAGAGCTCCTGGAGAAGCTCTTCCGACACTCGGGACACTCGTAGGGTCTTTCCCCGGTGTGGATGCGCCGGTGGCTGACAAGGTTTGAGTTTTCCTTGAAGTCCTTCCTGCAGTCAGGACACTCATAAGGCCTCTCATCCCTGTGATAGCGAAAGTGCTTGAGAAGCTTGGAGCTGCTCTCAAACGTCTTCCTGCATTTATCACACTCAAAGGGCCTCTCCCCAGTGTGGCTCCTCTGGTGCACAGTCAGGCCTGAGCTATGGCAGAATCTCCTCCCACACTCCCCACATTTGTTGGGTGTCTCCCCGGTGTGGATCCTCTGGTGCTCAGTCAGGATTGAGCGGCGGCTGAATCTCTTCCCACACTCCCCACACTCGTAGGGCCGTTCCCCCGTGTGGATTCTCCGGTGTCTGATCAGGCTGGATCTCCACCTGAAGCCCTTCCCACATTCCGAGCACTTGTGGGGCTTCTCCCCATGGTGAAGCTGCTCACGCAGACCCAGCTCCGAGCTCCGGCCGCCTCCCCGGCCTGGGCTGGCTCTTTCCTGCTGGGATCCCCGGGCTGTGCGTTTGCAGCCCCTCCTGCTGCAGGATCTGCAGGGCTTTTCCTCCCCGTTGCATTCCTGCGCCGTGGAGCCGCTGCAAACGGCCTCTTGCCCGAGGCTGTGCCGCGGGGATTTGTCCTCCCTGCTGTCCGTGCTCAGCTCCTTGTCTGGGGGAGGAAGGACAAGGAGAGGATGGGATTTGCCTCCGTGCCAGAGGGAAGGGCAAGGAGATCCCCCCAGGGCTGTGCTGCAGCCGGGGCCGTGCTGGGCTGAGAGATGGAGCAGGACACAGGGGGAAAGGGGCACTGACTTCATCCTCACCTGCCTGCGGCTCCCGGGCCACTGTCCTCGTCCTCATGGCCTCCTCCTCGGTGCCAAAGTTTGGGAAATCCTGGTTTGGGGAGGAAAACAAGGGCTGAGCACGTTGGGTTTGATGGTGGCGCTGCCCAAGGGCAGCTGGAGCAGTCAGTGCCCCTTTCAGCCTCGGGGGCCCGGAGCCCGCTCAGCACCAACCTCCCGCACCCCTCCAGGCTGCCGGGGGTCCCCCGGCTCCGGGATGGCCCATCTGAGCTCTCCCCGCTCCGGGGCTCCCGCCTTCCCCCCTGGCTCTGCCGGGGATCTCCAGAAGTGCTATCGCTTCCTCCCCGCCATTCCGTGGCGATCGCAACGCGGGAACCACCAAGATCCCGCCAGGGGCATTTCCGGATCGGCTTTGGGCTCCTGCAAGATCCAAACATCCCCTGAAAGGAAAAACAAAACCCTCCCGGAGCCGGCCATGATGGATTTGGGGTGAGCTCCCCCTCCCCCTCCCCCTCCCCGCTCACCCGCGTGATTGTGCTGGACTCGGAGAAACCGCGAACTCAGCGACCAGGCGAGGTAAGCCCGTGGGTCCAAAATCGCTCCTCCTCTTCCTGTCGCTCCTCCTATGTCGCTCCTCTTCCTCCCGCTGCTTCTCTTCCGTCTTTTCCCGCTCCTCCTCTTCCTCCCGCTCCTCCTCCTCTCCCAGCGCAGCCAAAGCCGCTGGAACTGGGGTGCCCAACGCTCTGACAAACCCCCAGGTCCCTCCCAGGACCCCTCAAATCCCTGGAACCGAGCGTCCCCCGCATCCCCTGGAAGATCCCCCCGTGTGCCCAAGCAGGTCGTTATGTAACATCTCTATTTTTATCCTGGTTTTGGGTGTTTGGGAAGGATAAAGAGAAATGCAGAGAAAATCCAGGCCACGGGGAGGATGTGCAGCCCCCAGCCAGGTGTCTTCCCAACACGGATCAGCAGCACCAGGGCTCAGGGGGGCTCTGCCCACCGGGGGTCCCTGGGGATCATCCAGCGCGGATCCTGCCATGGGGATGGAGCTGCAGCAGGGCACTGTCTTGGTTTGAAAGACAGGTGTCTGCTGAGGAGCTCTGGAGCTTCTCTTGAAATGGAAAATGTAAACTCCCTCCTTCTAAATTAATATGACTTTGAAATTAAGGAGCTCCCTGGAAAACATGTGGGATTTAGAATAGCAGTTTTTCACTGGGAAAATGAATATAAAAACATAGTAATATAAAGACCAAAACACTGGCAAGGTCAGAATGCAGCCTGTAACCCTGTTCCTCAGGGTGTTGGTTACAGTCTGAATAATGGTACCTATAGTTTTCTTGCAGTGACAGATGTGGTTTTGTTGAAGCAATGATTTTGGAGAAGGGTGTAGTTACTTTTGTAACATCTAGTGGTGATGAAGATAGGCGTGGTCTTCTTCTGTGAATTTAGTGGGAAATGTTGCTCTGATGTTTCATATTTCAGATTTTATTTAGGTAGGAAATGCTTGGCTTTTCTCCTTGGGTGAGGCATCTCCCATAAGGTATAACTCCTTGTGGGGAGGAGTTGTGAGGGATGGGTCATGGAAGAGGTAAGGAGCCCTGCTCCACCTGGTTTCAGCAGATGCTGATAGAATGTATACTTCTGCTTGCATCTTGCATTGCAACTTAAGACATGATCTACTCCTTATTCTATTACCATCTGCATCCTACCTTAAATAATACCTTCTTTCAACTTTGCTGTATATTTTTATCCACAGTGAAACTTTACACACAGTTCTCACTTAAGATTAGGTTTTTCTGTGGTCCTCAATGGGTTTCTTTATCTTTCTGCATTACCTACTAAGTGTAACCAGGTTTTTGAGCAAAAAACAATTGTACGGATTGGTTTGCCTTTGCTTGAGGTCGGCCTAATCTAAACAGTCTTAAAATACCTTTTATGTGTACTGCAGGGACTTTATCCCCATCCACTGTGTGCAAGGCTTCAGACTGGGAAGGACTTGCTTGAGTGATGGACTCTCATGTGTTGACTATTGAGGTGGCTTTTGTTAAGTTCATTTTGCAATTTTTGGATGTTTCCCTGCCAAGTGCCTTTAGGGTAATTTTAAGTAGTCTGTTGTACAGTTCAACTTTCCTGGCAGCTGGTGTGTGATAAGGGATATAATCTATTTATTCAATATCCTGGTTTTTGGCTGAGGTGTTTCTAAGGCTGTTCTTGAAATGGGTCCTGTTGTCTGACGATTCTCTCAGGGGTGCTGTGTCTTTATAGGACTTGCTTTTTTGGGCTTTAGACGGTGTTTTGAGTAGCAGTGTGAGGTACAGGGTGGGTTTCTAATGATCCAGTGGTGGCTTCTACAATTGTGATCACGTAGCACTTGCCTTGGGGGGGTTTGAGGCAGTGTGATGTAGTTCATTTGCTCGGCTTACTTATATTTGGAATACAGCCCCCCCCATTAGAGAGGCCTTATGGGCTTGGCTTCCTTGATTTTAGCACATGTCTTACAGCTATGGATAACTTGAGTAGTGCAATTTATAGTTAAATCTGCTTTTCAATCTTGTTCCTACTTATAGATGGCATTTTTGCCTTGATGGCTTGAGGCAGTATGAGCCTATTGAGCTAGGAACAACTCTCCCTTATTTAAATTTGTTTGTGACATCTCTATTTTTGCAGCTTGATTTGCTTGCTCCTTGTTTTAGTGTTCTTTATTAGCCTGACTTTTGGGGACGTGGCCCTCTACATGATGGACTTTTACAGAGAGTTTGTCTGAGTGGCAATGTTTTTGCACTCATCAGCAGCCTCAATTGGTTTTCCTTTATGTTCCTAGCTGGCCTTTTTTCACGTTTCTAGCTCACTCCACAGAGCATTGGTTACTATTTATGATTCAGTATAAAGTTAGAGCTTTGGCCAGTTCTCTCTTTCAGCAGTGTCCAGGGCCAGCTGAATGGCTTTGAGTTCAGCAAGTGCACTTGATTCACCTTCTCCTTCAGTAGCTTGTGTGACTCGTCGTGTGGGGCTCCCTGCGGCCACTTTCCACTTCTGGTTCATCTCAACCATGAGACAGAAACTGTCAGTGACAAGAGCACAGCGTGTTTCTTGTGCTGGTAGTTGGATGTATGGTGGAGCTTTTTAGCCTGGGTTACTTGTTTCTGCTGCTTTCTGTTAGTGAAACAAAAGATTTTATCTTGTGGCCGGTTTTGACTGTTTTTAAAATTTCAGGGTGATTTGTGTTTCTGATCCAGCCGTGCTGTGTGATGAGAGCAATCCATGGGCTCCATGTGGTATGGGTGGCGTGGTGGGTAGAGGAGCCTTTTCTTTAAACATCCACCCCAGCACTGGGAGTCAGGGTGCCAAGAGGAGTTGTTCTTTTGTGATAATTTCTTTTGAGGTGGCTTGAACTTTCTTAAAGGCGACTAAGATTTTTTTTTTCTTTGTTTTTTGTGGGTTTTTTGTTTGTTTTTTTTTTTTTTGGTTGAGTGTAGTTTGCTTCAGACATTCTGTAACTTTGACTCCAGAATTCTAGTGCTCAACCTCGAGTCTCCCCTGGCACCTTCTGCTAAAGGCTCCAGGACAAGCCATTGTTCTTGGCTGCAGAGCAAAGCACATTCCTCACCTCTGGTCCTGTCCTGATTGGGCCAAGGGCACTGCATGAGCGATTTTCTGCTTGGTCTGGGTGAAGGTTTGTTGCTGTTCAGGGCCACAGCTGGAATTGTTCTTCTTAGGGTGACCAGGTAGAGAGGGCTCACAATGTGGCTGCACTCAGGAATGCATTCTCTACAAACCTATGGCCCCTAGGAAAGCTTGTGTTTCCTTCTTGCTGCTTGGTGGAGACACTGTGATGATCTCATTGATCATTTCAGTGGGGATCTGGCTCTGTCCATCTTGCCACTCTACTGCCAGGAACTGGATCTCTCAGGCAGGTCCCTTCACTTTGCTCTTCTTGATGGCGAAACCTCCTTCCAGCAGAACATGGATGATCCTCTCTCCTTTCTCAAATACTTTTATTGCCCTGTTCCTCCACACAATGATGTTATTGATGTGTTGCAGATGTTTTGGAGCTTTACCCTTTTCCAGTGCAGCCTGGATCAGCCCGTGGTAGATGGTGGGGCTGTGTTTCCACCCCTGGGGCAGTCGGTTCCAGGTGTGCTGCACGTCCCCCCAGATGCTTCACTGATCTTCCTCACCTCTTCCCTTATCTCTCTTGTCTCTTCCTTAAACTCCTCTTTTTGCTCCTTAACCACAGCAGAGACATGAGCCTGCCTCGGGCCATTGATCACACTCTCATAATTTCTGAGCTTGTTGGTGACAGAACCCAGTGTCTCTGGGTTGTTATCAGCATTAATTGTCACAGTCTTCTTGGTCTGCTTCTCTGGCACCCATTATTTTGTGGAGGGGATTGCTGGAATAAAGGAAAAGGAGCCCATCAAGTACTGAAGAGAAATAGTCACTGACAGGAACCAGTGGGTGAAGAAATGTGAGGGGGAAGAGGCTGAAAACATGAGGTGCCAAGTGTGAGAAATGTGAGTGGAAGTAGGAGAGAAGTGCAAAGGAAGAAAAGGGTAGGAAACCTGAGTGGGAAAGGGTGAGAAATGTAGGGGAGAAAATGGAGGGAAATGTGAGGGGAATGAAATGATAAACTTTACTGAGAAAGAGAGGGAAACAGGCAGAAAATGTGAAGGGAATATTGTGAGAATCCTGAGGGGGATAGAGCGAGAAACCTGAGGGTAGAAAAAGGCAGAAAACCTGAGTGAAAAAAGGGCACAAAATGGGAGAAAGAAACTGTGAGGAACATGAGACTAAAGAATTTTAGATGTGACAGGAAAAGTGTGAGAAGCATGAGAAGAAAAGGCTGGGAAACATGAGGGGAAAAGTGACAAACATGTGGAAAAAACTTTGAGAAACGTGACTGAGTAAAGGAGAGAAACACGAGGGTACAAAGAGAAAGGATATGAGATAGAAAAATTACGAGAAACATGAGGGAAGAGGAAGAACAGGAAACTAGTGGGACGGTGCAGAAATATGAGAAGAAATGTGTTTGTAAAAAGTGAGCTGAAAAAAGTGGCAGAAATGAGTAAAATTTGGGAGGAAACATGCCAGGAAAACTGGGAGAATTGCAATTTGGAATAGGAGGAAATGTGAGAGGGAAAAGGAAAGGAAATGTGAAGAGACAAAAGGGCAGGAGAGAAGGCAGTATTTGCATAATAGCTGTCATAATTCCTAACACATTCCCCCACACATTTGTCTATTTGGACAAGCCCAGGGCTTCTCTGTATGTAGGTCTCTCCCTCTGCCTTTATTCCTATTTGGAAGCAGCCAAACAGGCAGGATTTGCCTGGCTGCAGGAGCTGCTCCAAGCTGGAACGTGACTGGCGGTGCTGATTTCCAGGGGCTTCTGTGTCCCAGGGGGAGGCAGGGCAGGATGGGCTGAAAGGTGCTGGCGCTGCTGCTGCTCTGTGCTCAGAGCCCCGGCTGGGCAGGGCACGGCGCCCACTGCGCTGGGGCTCTGTCTGCTGCCACAGCTGGGCACACCTGGGGACAGGGTATGACAACCTGGGGAAACCATGGGGTTTGTGGGGCTGCATTGCTCTGCACACACCCAGGGCACCTGCAGCACAGAGAGCTTTGGGCCCCGGAAAGATAAACCAGAGGGGAACGGCTGGAAAACATTTAATTCTCATCTTAAGATAGAACTGACTACAGTGAAAGTTACCCAGTGGGACCTGATCCCCACTGCCAGCTCAGGGTGAGAAAGGAGGCATTACTTTATTTCAGTGCTGGCTGCTTTGGAAATCACTTTTCTAAATGTGCTCGCTTCAAAATCTCACCTACTCGTTCGTAACCGTGCAACTAAGACACACTCATTACTTTGCTGAAACTCACAGGCTCAGCATTCCCCCAAATTACTTGACATATTTTAATCACTTTTCAGCAATTATTAACAGGAGGTTAGGGGTTAATTGAGGGTCTCTGGTCATCATTTGGGGAATATCCCATCCCTCAAATTCTCCTCTGATGGTCAAGGGCTCCTCAAACCATTTTCTTCTCCTTGAATGCATTCCAGCATCCTTCTTAGGTGGACCATACTCTTTCTTCTCAAGGCTAACATAGCCACTTGCACACATTCATCACTAAAATTAAGGAAGAGAGAGCTCAACACTGTGTGTTAAAGCTAAAGGAATTCATTATTTATTACAGTTACACATTTTCTCAACACCTTTCTTCTCTGGGAATTGTACACAAGCATTTTGTCAATGCACCTTGAAAATGCTTGTGCAGACTGAAACCTTTTTGGGTCTTTCTTTCACAATTTCAAAATCACCTGCTGAAACTCTTCTGCTCCCTTCCATATCAGTTCATTACTCATGCACAAGCCTCAGGCTCATCCTCAATTCACTCTGTCAGATATGAGGTAATATTTTGCTGCAGCCGAAAGGTTATTAGAAAAAGGATGGAAGTTGTTGCTTCTAGGTGTTGTTATTTATGGTTTGGATTTGTTCTAGTAAATTTGTAGGGTGTTACTGTGAGCTGAGAGTGGGGCAAAGATGAACACCAGACCAAAAAGGAAGTAGGATGAGATGGGAGAGGACAGACATAAAAGTAGGGAGTCAGGAGATAACACAGGTTCTCTAGTTTTGTCATGATCCACTGAACCTGAGCGGGAGTCATGATGGGTCATTTGACCCCAGGGTGGAAAAGACAAAAGGGAAGAGACTCAGGTTTGTTTAGCAGAAAGCAGCAATGCAGTTTCTTGAGTGCCAACAATTCAGTTTTGTGTGTGTGTGTGGGAGGGAGGGAGGGAGAGAGAGAGAGAGAGAGAGAGAGAGAGAGAGAGAGAGAGATGAAGTAAAAAGGGTAGAGAGAGAGAGAGATGGAATACAGTTACCAACAGACCTGACACATCCTCGTGATTGTCCGACGTCTTCAATCCATTGGGGAAAAAGAGATCTCGGACTCTTCTTTAAGACAGTCACTTTTTATAGTCCTTTTCCAAAGTGAGTGGCCTCTGCCCAAAAGGTGGGGAGATTTATGGACTATTGTGTGTGGAGATCGTAGCCCCATGACGCAGGTGTGGGGCAGGGTGTGATAACCAGCACCCTGCAGCGTCCCATGACAAGCACCAGGCACAGCTACAAACAGCCCTTGGCCCACAAGCATCCACCTCAGCCAGCCCAGAGCTCTGGATCAGGGCAAGTGGAACAATCGCAGCGTCCAGTCTCTGATGATGGTTCTGAGGCAGATCAGAGAAACTCAGACTGACTTACACCATGGAATAAGAAACCACAGCTATGAAGGAAAGAGCTTCATGTGCAGATACGAGTTTTTTGAAACTGTGTGGTTTTGTAAGGCTGCCAAGTAATGGAAACAATAGGCTGATTCTGTAACTGGGGGGAAATTCTGACTTGGGGATGTGAGTGCTTGAGAGCTGTAACTGCTTGGGGCTGCAACATTATATGAGGCTGAGCTGTGAGAACAATCAATGACTTCAATGACTTCAATAACTTCAATAACTTAAACTCTGATTTCAACTCCGACTTCAACTATGTTGTGTTTTTTTCTTGCTCGGGCTTTGGCTCCCTGTTTGGATTACCCTGGCACTGAGCAGTAACTGCAGTGCCAGGAGGGGTCCCGTTGGTGGCTCAGGAGCAGCTCCGTTGTCCATCAGCAATGTGCCCGCTCCTCCTGCACGCTGCCGCTCCTTCCCTTGCAGTGCCAGCAGGAGCTGCTCCCTGCCGCCGGCAGCTCCTCTGCCTGCAGTCCCTCCCAGGGCTGGCAGGACAAGCTCCCTCTTGCCTTGAGCCCAGCGCCTGCCTGCACCTTGGACTGGCTTTGCCAGGTCTCTTTTTTCAAATGTTTGACTCCCAGACTTCAGCCACAGCCCATTGGTTATTTCCATCACCAGGTAGATTTACGGGATGGACTGGTTTGATTTTGCTAAGAGGTGAATCATTAACATTGTGCTGCTTTCTTGCACCCAGTGTCCTCTTAAGACCAAGAACTGTTCCTACAGCTTAGTTTGTGGCTATTCCTACACCATTTTATTCCACACTAAAGAAAATCTATAATTTTCCTTACTAAGTTGAGGCTGTATCTTAGTGCAAACATGTGTGAAAAGAGAATAAATGTCATAATCCCATTACATTTTTCCCCTCCTCTCCCCAGCCAGGGTGCTGCCTGAGGGGGTTCTAGACATGTACCACAACTCACAGACAAATAACCTCAGTCAGGTTCTATTGCCCACAGATTGACAGACCTGTGAGGAATTGGGTGCCACAGCCTGTCATACACTCACCAATGCTTAATGATCACTGAAGATATTGGGAAAACATTGATGTGGTCACTCATCATGGAAATGAGAAGGGCCCCAAAGCCAATTGCAGTTTCAAAGGGAAATTCATTACAGACTGTTACAACTGTGATGCTTCTATACAATGACCAATTTCAAGTCAAAGATGGTTACAGAATGGTACAATTCTGCTGACTCGACAGATAAAGACAGAAAAATCCATTTCAGTTTCCACAATCAAGTATGTTCCATCTCATAAGTACTGTCCACAAATTTATATATATTTTATTATTTATATTTATATTTATATTTATATTTATATTTATATTTATATTTATATTTATATACACTTGTATATAAAGAACCAAACATCAATGGAATGATCTGAAAATTCACAGAGCAGTTCTACACTCAGTGGAGTCCCAGAGTTTTCTCAGCAGGCTTTGCCTGGCAGTTCTCAGGGAACGTGTGGCTCTGCTGCCATCCCAAATCTGCGCTTTCCTTGCCCAGCCTGAGTGGGCTGAGAGGCTGGGCATGGCTGGAGATTTTCATGGCCAAAATCCCCCAGCATCATCACCTTTACACCTGCTCATTGCTTTGGAGAGCACAAAGCACTCAACACCCAGCTCAGCTGGCAAGTGTCATTTCTTGCAGATTGCTACAGCCCCACTGCTGGTGGACAAATGCACAAGTATCCATTTCAATTGAAAAATGTCATTTATTACCAATTGCTGCACCTGTGCTGACAATACAGAACTATACAAATCTCAGTTACGGATAAAAAAGGAATTTATTACATGAGTACAACAATGCTATGCAAAAATATACAAATATCAACTTCATTTAACAAAAACTTAATTTATTGCCAAGCTCTACAACAACTCACTATTACACAAAGATCAATTAGGTGTTTAACAACTTAATTTATTACATAAAGGCGTACAGCCCATATAAAAACACAAAAATATGCATTCCCTCTCCAAATAGCCCTACACTAAGACCCCAACAGTTATACAATTACACTATTTCATACATGTTTAAATAGAATTAAATGCATATGTATTTACATATAAATAAATACATATACAACTGTAACAATCTACAGGTGTAAATATAGATTAAACATTACATATTACATACTATATGTAAGTAGATATATAAACCAAACCTATCAATATACAAATATGACAGTACAAATCCAAATATTCATGAAACTGCATCAATACAAATACACAGCTATACATCTCCATACATATGTAAATGAAGTTAACATAGACCTAGATCTACACATATAAAAATATCAAAATAGAATACATATACCTATAGAAATACCAATGCACCCATTTAAAACAGTGATATACCTATAACTGCATCAGTACAAAAAGATACCTACACAACTGAAAACCCAGAAAACAGCACTAAAGTCAGATATAACAACATAAATGTTTACTTAGATACATATATACACATACATGTAATTACACACACATAAATATATATAATTACACACATAAAAATATATACATAGCACATCCATAAATATAAAAGACATGTGGAAATAGTCCTATGCAAATAGCAACATATACATGTAAATATCCATCTAATTATCCCTCTCTATGTGCAAGTTCATAAATCTTTAAAGAGAATTCTAAGCAGAAACTCTGATTCCAACAGCACCATCTTCAAGCCTCTCCCTCCGGCTCTTGGTCCTGTGCAGAGCAGCTCTCCCGGACAGGGACAGCAGATGGGACATCTGGGTAGCAAAGGGAACACTGAGTCAGGAGCAGGGCCTTTCTCTTGGCAGCACCTGCACTTTCATCAGCAAAGAGAAAATCTCAGCGCCTCCCCAGGAGGGCTGGAAAGGAAAAGCAGGCCGAGGGTCCAGGGTGTGGCGAGCGCAGCGCGGCGGGACTGTCCCGCAGCCCCGGCACAGCCGGCACAGCTCCCGGGCCCTGCCGGCACAGCTGCCTTGCCCCAGGACAGCCCCTGTGCCGGCCGGGGCAGCTGCGCCGAGCAGCCCCAGCACGGGCAGGGCCGCTCCTGCCCCTGTGCCGGGCACTGCCCACGGCCACAGCCCACGGCACCCTCACCCCACCCTGCCCCACCGGCCCTGGGGCCTCACCAGCCTCTGTGCCAGCAGCAGCTCCTGCTCACTGCTCCTGCTCGGGGCCTTTGGCTTCTCCCTGCTGGCTCCTGTCCTCCTGGCAGGTCTGTCCTCCTGCTGTCTTCAGGGTCTTCAGTGCAGCTGAGGCCAAATCGGAGGCTTAGGAATTGGTTCCAAATCCTGGCAGAGCTGCAGTCCCGGACCCCTCTGTGCTCCCTGCTGGCCCCTCCATCCCCTCAGCCCCGCCATGCTCTTGGCAAACCCCGAGTCCCCTTCAGCTTCTTCAGACCCCACAGTCCTCTCACCCCCTCAGTCCCTTCTCACCCATCCCATCCCATCCCATCCCATCCCGTTAGAGCCACCAGCCCCCTCAGCCTGTGCCTCTTCCCTGTCCCCTCAGTGCCACCATTGCCCTCAGCTGCCCCACACCCTCAGCCCCAGCAGCACCTCAAGGTCACCGTCCCTTCAGTGCCAGCGCCCCCTCAGCCCCTCAGCCCCTCAGTCTCACCGTCCCTCAGCAGCTCCTCAGGGGACTCTGCCTGGGGCCAGCGGCAGCTGCCACCGCTCCAGGGACACCCGGGGCTGGAACTGCTGCTCCGCCCGGCCCGGCCCCAGCTCAGACCAGCACAGCAACAGGGGACAGAGGATACAGGGGAAAAACAGGAGATTAAGAAGGCATCCGTGGAGGGAAAGAGGCAAAGAAAAGGCCTGCATATATACATATATCAATCTTTACTAAAGATTGATACTGAACTAAACTCCTATATATAAATACATCAATGCCTATTTAACTATAACATTTATATATATAGCCCATAACCTAACTATATATATGTAAATGTAACTGCACATGTATATAACCGCATCTAGGCACATCTATAACTTCACATATAAAAATGTAATTATATACATCTACAACTATATATAAATTAAACTATACAGATCTATTAACACATCTGTATAAATAGACATAACAATATAGACATACAAATACACCTATATAAATCTAGAAATACAACCATATAGATAAGTACAACTATACAGATCTATAATATATGGCTATTGGCAGAGGGATTTCACCTGCCTGATGGTCACAGGCCCTCCCTCTGTCTCTTCCTGCCACACAGGGCAGCCCTCCTGGGGAGATCCATCAGATGGGATCTGGGAAGCAAAGGGAACACTGAGTCACTCTTGGCCCTCGTGCACATTTCCCTTGGGCACCAACTGTCCTTCTGTCAGGAAATGTTCAAGATGGTCTGAAAGGCAGATTCTCACTTGGAATTTGAAGCCTGCTCTTTAGAGAACAGGGACCTTTCTAAATGTTCAAAACAGTGTAAAGCATTGAAGTGTCTTGATAAAGTCTCAGTGCTCGCACCCATGAGAACTTGAAACACAGACTGTCCCAGCTCCCTCAGAGAAGCCCAGCCTTGTTCTTTCTCTGTGCTGACAGACAGATCTTAGGTCTCACTAATCTGGTGTCATTCAGTGATTTGGAATTCTACTATGACTTTCTGCCTTTATCCTCTCCAATCCTTCATCAGTCACTCAGTCTGGCCTCCCTGTAACCCTGCAGAAAACTTATGCAAGGAAATCAGCAGAAAAATTGAGACACCAGGCTTGGTGACACAGCTCCACAAGGTCAACTTTATTCCCTGTTCTCTTGCCATAGCACAGGACTCAGTGTCAGAGCCTCTAGAGATGCATGGAGGGCAGGGCTCGGAGGGTTTTGTCAGTGCAGGATCTGAACTAAAGGCACCAGGAAGCACCAAGTCTGCAGACAAAATCTCAACTCTTCTGATCTCCCTTCCTGCCACAGGCAGGCTCAGAGCAGCTGTCTCACACCTCTCTAAACCAATGGGGGCTCTCTCCTTACCAGGCTCCTCACGCTCTGGGGAACTGTTCCCACAGCTCTCGGTGACACATGAAGCTTCTGCTGCTGCTGCTGCCCTGTTCAGATCCCCCTCTCCTGAAGACTCAGGGGCAACATTAACATTCCCCTTGAAAGAAAAACAGAAAGAAAGAAATCCAAAGATCACTCACTACTTTCTTGGAATAGTATCAGGGATACAGGAACTCTCCTTCTCCACTCCCAGGGGACGTGGGGCACAGGGGGGGAACACTGCCCACACAGTTCACATGACAAGCATTTTAAACTCAGGATTTGGGTGGCCAAGATGAAACTGAATGTTGTAAAAAATGTCCCTTGAGGCAAAATGCAGAAAACCAGAAGACACCAAGTGAGAGGACGTGCCCTCATGTTCTCACCCTGGCTCATCCCACGAGCTGCAATAAATCAGCCAGCAGAAAGCCAGGGGCCCTCCTTGTTGACAACACGACTGTCAGCAAGGGCAGAGCTCGCTCCCAGCACTGCCCAGGGCCCTCTGCTGCAAACCCACATGAAAAGCACACATCTCATTTCTGCCTGGGAATCTCGCCACCCCCACCCAGCCACTCACAACAATCCATCACCAGGTGGTACCTTTTTGGATCAATGCTGCTGCCCTATATGTATGACCCAGGCAAATATTTAGGCACCTAGGATATTTCCAGGATCACATTTTCCAGTACAAAAAAATTTGTAAATTTGAAAGGTAAAACAAAAATCCCAACCCACCTCTTTGGCAACAGCCCGTCAATCAGAATCCTAAAGATTCTAAAGATGATTCAGAGCCTGCAATGTTTCCTTTTAGTATGGAATAAAATGCTCTTGAAAGCTACTCTGTGTGAGTTTACAGAAGACAAAAGACATCCCACTTGAGAATAAAATATTAGAAAATACAAAGAATCCCACTCCCCACCTTGAGCCTGCCCTTCCTCATTCATGAATGTACCGTAGCCAGTGGGGTCAGCACACCAATAAAAAGACAGGCATTTTCATCCCTATTCTTTTAGAGGTCTTATTTTACCAAAAATAATTAGATAACTCTGTAACAATGACAGAAATTAATTTCAAGAAGCCTTTGCTTCTCACCACGTAACGGTTCTAAGGCTCTCAGTCCAGCCTCTTTTATTCCCATCCAATGGTGTTACCTGAGCGGAGGGAGACCTTTGAGGCAGGGATCTCCTGATCTCTCGAATCCATTTTTCTATTTCAAGTGCTAGCTGTGATTCCTCTTCCACAGCAGCATTCCATGCTGAGCTGGAGACCGTCGATGCTGCACAACCAGCACTACCAGATGGAACATTGGGGGCTGAAGTGCCTGGTGTGGCTGCAGGAATCCAAACACATTGGTCAGGCTCCACAAGGTGGCTTTGGGACACAGAGCTCTATTGCTGCCTTGGATCAACCATCCCAGGAAGCACACAGGAAACCCAGGCAAAGAAGCTTTTGGCCTTCCAGGTCCCTCTTCCTAGTAGACTTGAGAATTTCTGTCTCATAATGACAGAGCATTGTGGAAAAATACTTCAAGCGGTCACTTTTCATGACATTATGGAAAAGCAAGGCTAGAACTCTTTTCCCACCTGGCGAGTCAGAGCCTGGGGGCTGCTGCTCCCTGTGGAGCTGCTGCAAGCTGCAGGGCTGGATGCTGCGCACCTCCCGGTCGGCCGGAGGCAGCTGCTCCCCGTAGAGCTCCTGCAAGCGGCTGGGGGCCCCTTCCCGCCCGAGCGGCAGTGGCCGCTCCCCGCCGAGCCCGAGCAGGTGGCACGGCGGGATCCGGAGCAGCTCCCGCTCGGCGGGCAGCGGCCGCTCCCCGTAGAGCTCCTGCAAGCGGCTCTGCCCCTCCCGCCCGTGCGGCAGCGGCCGCTCCCTGTGCAGCAGGTGGAAGCCGCAGGGCGGGCGCCGGACGAGCAGCGGCCGCTCCCCGGGGCGCTGCTGGAAGGGGCCGGGCCGGGGGCTGCGCAGCTCCCGCCCGGGCGGCAGCGGCCGCGCCCTGGGCAGCTGCTGGGAGCCGCGGGCCGGGCGCCTGCGCCCCTCCCGCCCCGCCGCCGGCCGCTGCCTGCTGGCCGCGCTCCGGCGCTGCAGGCGCAGCAGCAGCTCGGGGCGGTCGCGGCGAAAGCAGGGGTTGGTGTAGTGCAGCCAGGCCCCGGCATCGCCCGGCACGGCTGAGCCGAGCCAGCCCGGCACCTTGCGGAAGCCGTAGCGGTACAGCTGGCGCACGAAGCTGCGGAACTGCGTGGCCCGGAAGGTGCGCGGGGCCGGAGCCCGGGGGCCGCCCGGGCTGAGCAGCTCCCGCTCGAGCAGGGAGCGGTCGATGAGCAGCCCCCGGGCCCGGCTGTCCCAGCGCACGGAGCGGACGCGGGGGTCGTTCGCCAGGCGCCACAGCTTGGCGGGGAAGGTGCCGGCCTTGAGGCCGGCGGGCAGCGGCAGCTCCGCCATCGCGCCGGTCGCCGACTGTCGCCACAACGCCCGCGGCTGCGGCGGCGGCGCGCGGCCTGAGGGGGGCGCTGCGCTCGGCCCCGCTCGCGGCCCCGCGCGGGCCGGGCTCGGCGGCACGAGCGCGGCAGAGCCGGGGCTGCGGGCCCAGCGCGGGCGGGGCGGGGCCGGGGCTGGCCGGGAGCGCGGGGCCGCTGCAAACCCTGCCCTGCTCCCATTCCCGCAGCCATCCCTGCGCCTCGGCTTGCGGCGTCACCCCAAAGCATCAAGGCCAGCGCGGGAACTTTCCGAAAGGGCTCGGAACTGAGGAATCCCGTGGGAAACTCTTCCTCTCTGTCCACTGAAAGCGAAATCGCTCTGTGTTCTGCAGAGCTGAAGGGAGGAAAAAGATGTTCCATTGGGTAGCTTCACTATTTTGATGGGGTTGCAAACAGAGTTCCCCGCTTGAAAGCAGATAAGGTCAAATGGGAGAAGAGGAAATGAAAAGAGAGAATTGAAGACATTCTTTTTTTCACTTTTCCTGCCAAATGTCTGGTTCTTTCTCGCTGTCTCTGCCTGTCTTCAGCAGATTTCACACATTTCTCTTTCATTGGAGATAGAGGCAGAGACAGGAAGGGGCAGCAATTTTGTCAGCATTTTCAGCCAAGCTAAACTCCTGCCAGCTTGAAGAATGTTATTTTACCCAAGGGATTAATGGCTTACAGTGATAGTGAACTCACACTGCTGTCTTCATCAAGAGGTTTTGCATTCTTCTTTCCTCAGTAATACTTTTTTCTTTTTTTTCCATATTCAGGGGAGAGTTACAATGTGAAATCCCTCCCAGAGCCAAGTCTTTTCAGTGGAAACCAGCAAAGGTGATCTTGCAATGCTCTGCTTAGTGTCACTTGTTCTTTTTATTTTAAATTGTCTCTTGAATTTGAAACAGTTTCCAAAGCAGGAAAAAAATAGATCTATTTCTTCCATCTCTTTTAATTCCTGCCCCTTTTTAATATTTTTACCTGGTTTAAGCGTGAGGGCTCATGTGAGTATATTTATTGTTATGGCAGAAGCTCACCCCACACACCCCGTGGATATTTCCCTTGCATCCAGCTTGTCCTGAGTTCTGGCTGACGCTGCCTCCTCTTGCCTCCTTCCAGGTCCCTTTGTGAGCAGCCCAGCCCTGTCCCTTCACTCACTGCCCTGTGGGTGACGTGCTGACACAAGGATTGTTGGTCTCATCACATTCTGGAGCAGTCATTTGGAGTGAGTGTTTCCAAGATTCCCTGTCACCTTTTCCTCTGTCTGCTGGCTTTCTCAGGAAAACCAAAATCCACTACCTAGAAAATCTCTTCCCATTTCATCTTAAACAGCTTAAAACAGAACCTGAAACAGAAATGCTGTGCCTCAGTGGGATGGTGTTTGTCTTTCTTTAGAGACAGTGTGAGAAACCTCACAGAAATTATCCCAGACACTGAATTACAACAAAATTTGTAATGAATAGGCCAAAAGGAGAAGACAGGAGTTCAGAAATGAAGGGACATCTTTCTCCATGTTTCGTCACCCTTATTTGCCTCATGTCTGTCTATTGCTGCTTCATCAAGAAAATCCTTTTTTTAAGGGCTCCTTTGTAATCTCTGTGAGTCATGAGACACACAGGAATACTGGCCCTGTGTCCTACTGGAGATGAGGAAGCAGCTGGTTGAAATGTGGATTGTCCATTGGAATGTTTAGTCAAAGCTGTGGTACAGTTATGGTTACATTGACTTTTCCACAGTACTCTGGGGCTAAGAATGAGAAATTACTATTGGCTGTGTTTTAAGGAAGCTGAAACTTAAGAAGAAATGTGCTTATCTTGTGTCTGGCAGCATGACTCTTCCCTAACTTTCTATGGTACTGGTAAAATTTAATGTCATTTACAAACACCACAAGGTAAATAATGGATATTACATTTCAGTGTATGGGCCAACAGTTGGTTTAAAAATGAGCAACAGAAAAGGGTTTTAATCTAATTTTTATGAAGGAAGATCCTTAAAATTGTGGTATATGGTTTTAGATTAAGTTTTTTTGGTTTTTTTTTTGGTTTTTTTGGTTTTGGTTTTTTTTTTTCTAAGAATGACTTATTTCTTCTTTAGAAGAATTTGTAAAGACCAGAACTCAATGCACAGGCCTGATCACTTGAAGCACTATTGTTTCGTAACTTTCTTTTTTTCCCCTGCATGGCATTGTAACTTTTGAATCACAATTGTTACCACTTTGAAAATGCAATTCTCGTGTTTTTCCTGCTGGTGCATACTGACCAGGTCCAATAAAAGAACAGAAAGTTTTGGAAGCGAAATATAATTTATGTGAATATATATTTTCACTAGTTTGCTGGTATTACATGCAACAAGGGCAACATTAAACCAGTTTATACTCCCTTATTGTTGAGAAGCATTTTGAAATTATTCATCTTTTCAGTATGTCTGCCATACATTGGTGTGTGTTTCAGCTGAAACTCCCCTGTGTGCCCTGCTGCTAGCAGGTAAGATCTCCTTGCAGTGTAGGAAGACACAATTTTCCCTTTCTGATTTGCACACAGCTGTGCCACTGCCTTGACCTTTTCATCTCTGCTGCTTAGACAGTTTTTCCTCCAACACCTGTGCCAGCAATATTCCTTAAGGTGATGAGGGTGTGGTGGGCATGCAGGACCCAAACTGCTCCTGATCTTCTGGGAGCTAACTGATGGTCCCTGAATGAATCCTGTCCTGTTTATTTCTACACTGTCCTTGTGGCAGAGGGTGTTCCTGCCAGTGTTTTAGGTTACATGGTCTAAGCACAGCATCGTGACTAGTAAAAGCCAAAGAAACAAATGTGTCCTTTTCTGTCCAATTTACCTGGGGTCTGTATCTGAGACTTCCATTGCTGATAAAAGTGAGAATTCTTGGCAGACAGATTCCAGGAAAGCAAGTAATGAGTCATTGAGTTTAGCATCTATTTCTTCAAATCCTTGGCTACAGAATGGGAAAGAGAATGTTCATAATTTTATTTCTTCTCACAGATATGGTGTTTACCTAGTGTGGGAATACTTAGACTCCAAATTTTACCTTTCATAACTTGAACTATTTGCAAAGGAGATAGAATCAGACAAAGACAAAGTTACTGCAACACCGGGTACAGAGTATGGTGAATAAACCAGAGAGTACAATGGAACTGATAAAGGGGCCTGGTGTCTTAGGCCTTATGGAACAGAAACCATGGGAGAGACAGACATGGATAAATGCTCCCTGGGCAAGAAGTGACCAAGAAATGTATTGTGAAACTTTGTGATAAGATAATGTTGCCAGGCAATGGGATGTCATGAAGAATGGGTTAACCGATGGGACATAGTTACCAAAATTAGAACCCTATGTGAGTGCCATGAAAGTTAAACCCTCTATAAACACCTTGTATACTCAACAACATTGGCTTCTGATCACAACTCAGAATGTTCCCTGTCTCTCCAATTGCTGGGCTGCAGCTGCTGCTGCTGCTGTGTGAGCCGTGCCCTGCGTGTGGGCGCTCCCAGAGCCATATTTGGGGATGGGCTGGAGCTGCAGCTTTCTGTCCTTTTGTTTGACAGATTCAATCTTTGGATGAGGAATCCTGTTTCTCTAACTCTTGCCAGACTTGCCTGAAGTGTTGCAAAGACCTTTTAGCAGTAATTATACATGTTGGCCAAAGAATGCCTCTCTTTCTATTGGTGTGCTGACCCCACTGGATGCAGTACATTCATGATTGAGAAAGGGCAGGCTCAAGGGGGGGAGTGGGATTTTTTGGATTTACTGATATTTTATTCTCAAGTGGAATTTCTTTTGTCTTCTGTAAACTCACACACAGCAGTTTTCAAAAGCATTTTATTAAAAGAAAACATTGCAGGCTCAGAACCATCTTTAGAATCTTTACAATTCTGACAGATGAGCTATTGCAGAAGAGATGGGTTAGGTTGGTTTTTTTTTACCCTCCAAATTTACAGATTTTTGGCACTGGAAGATGTGATCCTGGAAATATCCTAGGTGCCAAAATATTTTTCTGGGTCATACATCTAGGGCGGTAGCAGAGAGCTCCAAAAAGCCCCACCTGGTGATGGACTGTGTGAGCGGCCGGGTGGGGGTGGTGAGATTCCCAGGCAGAAATGAGATGTGTGCTTTTCATGTTGGTTTGCAGCAGAGGGCCCTGGGCAGTGCTGGGAGCGAGCTCTGCCCTTGCTGACAGTCGTGTTGTCAACAAGGAGGGCCCCTGGCTTTCTGCTGGCTGATTTCTTGCAGCTCGTGGGATGAGCCAGGGTGAGAACATGAGGGCACGTCCTCTCACTTGGTGTCTTCTGGTTTTCTGCATTTTGCCTCAAGGGACATTTTGTACAACCTTCAGTTTCATCTTGACCACCCAAATCCTGAGTTTCAAATGCTTGTCATGTGAACTGTATGGGCAGTGTTCCCCCCTGTGCTCCACATCCTCTGGGAGTGGAGAAGGAGAGTTCCTGTATCCCTGATATGATTCCAAGAAAGCAGTGAGTCATCTTTGGATTTCTTTCTTTCTGTTTGTCTTTCAAGGGGAATGTTAATGTTGCCCCTGAGTGTTCAGGAGAGGATGAGCTGGACAGGGCAGCAGCAGCAGCAGCAGCTTCATGTGGCACCGAGAGCTGTGGGAACAGTTCCCCAGAGCGTGAGGAGCCTGGTAAGGAGAGAGCCCCCATTGGTTTAGAGAGGTGTGAGACAGCTGCTCTGAGCCTGCCTGTGGCAGGAAGGGAGATCAGAAGAGTAGAGTTCTTGTCTGAAGACTTGGTGCTTCCTGCTGCCTTTAGTTCAGATCCTACACTGACAAAACCCCCACCGAGCCCTGCTCTTCACCCCTCTCCAGAGGCTCTGACACTGAGTCCTGTGCTATGGCAAAAGAGCAGGGAATAAAGCTGACCTTGTGAGAGCTGTGTCACCAAGCCTGGTGTCCCAATTTTTCTGCTGATTTCCTTGGATAAGTTTCCTGCAGGGTTACAGGGGAGGCCAGACTGAGCGACTGGTGTAGGATTGGAGAGGAAAAAAAAGCAGAAAGTCAGGGTAGAATTCCAAACCACTGAATGACCTCGGATTAGTGAGACCTAAGGTGTGTCTGTCAGCACAGAGAAAGAGCAAGGCTGGGCTTCTCTTTGGGAGCTGGGACAGTCTGTGTTTCAAGCTCTCATGAGTGCCATTTGCACTGTGACCATTGAGAGTATGTCAAGAGACTTCAATCCTTTACACTGTTTTGAACATTCAGAGGGGTCCCTGTTCTCTGAAGAGCAGGCTTCAAACTCCAAGTGAGAGTCTGCCTTTCAGACCATCTTGAACATTCCCTGACAGAAGGACAGTTGGTGCCCAAGGGAAATGTGCACAAGGGCCAAGAGTGACTCAGTGTTCCCTTTGCTTCCCAGATAATTATTAATTACATAATTATTATTAAACACATAATTATATTTTTATATGTGAAATTATATATGTGCCTAGATGCATTTATAGAGATGTATAGTTAATTTACATATATATAGTTAAGTTTATAAATAGGCATAGTTGTATTTATATATGGAGGTTTCATTACAGAAATTGATATATATTCAAATACAGTCCTTCTCTACCTCTTTCCCTCCACAGATGCCTTCTTAATCTCCTGTTTTTCCCCTGTGTCCTCTGTCCCCTGTTGCTGTGCTGGTCCGAGCTGGGGCCGGGCCGGGCGGAGCAGCAGTTCCAGCCCCGGGTGTCCCTGGAGCGGTGGCAGCTGCCGCTGGCCCCAGGCAGAGTCCCCTGAGGAGCTGCTGAGGGACGGTGAGACTGAGGGGCTGAGGGGCTGAGGGGGCGCTGGCACTGAAGGGACGGTGACCTTGAGGTGCTGCTGGGGCTGAGGGTGTGGGGCAGCTGAGGGCAATGGTGGCACTGAGGGGACAGGGAAGAGGCACAGGCTGAGGGGGTGGCGGGTCTAAGGGGACGGGATGGGTGAGAAGGGTCTGAGGGGGGTGAGAGGACCCGGGGTCTGAAGAAACTGAAGGGGACTCGGGGTTTGCCAAGAGCATGGCGGGGCTGAGGGGATGGAGGGGCCAGCAGGGAGCACAGAGGGGTCCAGGACTGCAGCTCTGCTGGGCCTTGGAACCAATTCCTGAGGCTCCGATTTGGCCTCAGCTGCACTGAAAACCCTGAAGACAGCAGGAGGACGGACAGGAGCCAGCAGGGAGAAGCTGAAGGCCGCGAGCAGGAGCAGGAGCTGCTGCTGGCACAGAGGCTGGTGAGGCCCCAGGGCCGGTGGGGCAGGGTGGGGTGAGGGTGCCGTGGGCTGTGGCCGTGGGCAGTGCCCGGCACAGGGGCAGGAGCGGCCCTGCCCGTGCTGGGGCTGCTCGGCGCAGCTGCCCCGGCCGGCACAGGGGCTGTCCTGGGGCAAGGCAGCTGTGCCGGCAGGGCCCGGGAGCTGTGCCGGCTGTGCCGGGGCTGCGGGACAGTCCCGCCGCGCTGCGCTCGCCACACCCTGGCCCCTCGGCCTGCTTTTCCTTTCCAGCAATCCTGGGGAGGCGCTGAGATTTTCTCTTCCCTGATGGAAGTGCAGCTGCTGCCAAGGGAAAGGCCCTGCTCCTGACTCAGTCTTCCCTTTGCTTCCCAGATGTCCCGTCTGCTCTCCCTGTCCAGGAGAACTGCTCTGCACAGGACCAAGAGCCAGAGGGAGAGGCGTTGAAGATGGCGCTGCTGGAATCCCATTTTCTGCTTAGAGTTCTCTTTAAAGATATATGGACTGGCACATAGAAAGGGATAATTAGATGGATATTTACATGTGTAGGTTGCTTTTTGTATAGGAATTTTCCATATGTCTTTTATATTTATGGATGTGATATGTATATATTTGTATATATACAGATATATGTGTAATCGCATGCATGTATGTATGTGTATATATGTATCTTAAGTATGCTTGTATGTTATATCTGAATTTAGTTCCATTTCCTGGGTTTTCGGTTGTGTAGGTATCTATTTGCACTGATGCAGTTATAGGTATATGACTCTTTTAAATTGGTATATTGGTATTTCTATAGGTATATGTGTTCTATTTTTATGTTTTTACATGTGTATGGATCTAGTTCTGTGTACAACTGCATTTACAGATGTGTAGAGATGTCTAGCTGTATATTTGCATTGATGCAGTTGCAATGATATTTAGATTCCTAGAGTGGTATTTATATGTTGATTGGTTTGGTTTATATATCTACTTACATATAGTATGTAATATGTGATATGTAAACAATAAATATTGATCACACAAAATAAACAACCTGTAGATTGTTATAGTTATATATGTATTTATTTATATGTATTAAATTCTATTTAAACATGTATGAAGTAGTATAGTTGTATAACATATCTGTTGGATTCTTAGTGTAGGGCTATTTAGAGAGGGAATGCATATTTTTGTGTGTTTATATGGGCTGTAGGCTTGTGTGCAATAAATTAAGTTCTTAAATACCTAATTGATCTTTATGTAATAGTGAGTTGTAGAGTTTGGCAATAAATTAAGTTTTTCTTAACCGAAGTTGATATTTGTATGTTTTTGCATAGCACTGTTGTACTCATGTAATAAATCCTTTTTTTAACGTTAACCGAGATTTGTCTAGTTCTGTATTGTCAACTCGGGTGCAGCAATTGGTAATAAATGACACTTTTCAATTGAAATCGATTCTCGTGTGTTTGTCCACCAGCAGTGGGGCTGTAGCAATCTGCAAGAAATGACATTTGCCAGCTGAGCTGGGTGTTGAGTGCTTTGTGCTCTCCAAAGCAATGAGCAGGTGTAAAGGTGATGATGCTGGGGGATTTTGGCCATGGAAATCTCCAGCCATGCCCAGCCCGTGCCCCACGTGCACTCAGGCTGGGCAAGGAAAGCGCAGATTTGGGATGGCAGCAGAGCCACACGTTCCCTGAGAACTGCCAGGCAAAGCCAGCTGAGAAAACTCTGGGACTCCAGGGAGCGTAGAACTCCTGCTCTGTGGATTTTCTGATCATTCCATTGATGTTTGGTTCTTTATATACAAAAATCCATATATTCACATATATAGAAATAGATGTGGGCAGTACTTGGTGACCTGGAACATGCTTGATTGTGGGAACTGAAATGGATATTTCTATCTTTATAGAGTCAGCAGAGTTGAGCCATTCTGTAGGAATCTTGGTAATTAATTTGGTCATCATATATAAGCAGGGCAGTTGTAACAATCTGTGATCAATTTCCATTTGAAACTGACTTTGGCTATGGGGCACTTCTCATTTCCATGATGAGTGACCACTTCAATGTTTGTCCCTATTTCTTCACTGATCCTTAATCTTTGGTGAATTTGTGACAGGCTGTGGCAGCCAATTCCTCACAGGTCTGTCAATCTGTGGCTAATAGAAGCTGACTGAGGTTATTTGTCTGTGAGTTGTGGTCCATGTCTAGAAGCCCCTCAGGCAGCACCCTGCCTGGGGAGGGGAGGGAAAAAAATATAAGGGGATGATGACATTTATTCTCTTTTCACACTGTTGGGGGTTGGTTTCTTTTCCTAACCTCTCTGTGGAATTTTTTCCCCTTGACATGCTGAGCAGCACTGATGGCTAGTGACTGGGGAGGGTGTGACTCCATTTCTTGTTTTTTTTCAGTTTCTTTCGAAGGCATGGGGGGAAATGGGGAAACACCGCACGGTCAGAAGCAGGTAAAGAAGGGGGAAGGCATTTGCTCCCTGTCTCGCTCTTGCAGTCACAGGATGCTGCTGCTGCTGCTGCTGCGCTGCTGCTGCCTGACCCCGCCATCCCAACGCCGGGAGCCACCTTTGCTGTTCTTGGACCCCGCACTGCTGCCTTCTCGCTTCAGCCTGCTGTCTCCAAGCACCCTGCTGAGCACCACGAGCGACACAGTGAGCAAAAGTCTCTGCTCCATCCCTTTCCCATCTGGGACAGCCCCGCTCTCACCCCCAGCACTCCTGCAGCTGCGCGGGATCTGCCCCTGCCCAGCACCGGTAACTGCAGCACAGGGAAGGGAGCCTGCGGCCAAGAAGGGCTGGAACTGGCTTACTGCTCTGTTTGTTCTTGATTTCATACTTGTTGCTGTTTTTGTTTTGTGTGTCTTGTTAGATGGACTAGTAAAGAACTCTTATTCCTATCCCCATATCTTTCCCTCAGAGCCCCTTAATTTCAAAATTATACTAATTTAGAGCGAGGGGTTTATTAGCTCCAGTTTGAAGGAAGGCTCTGCTTTTCCCTAGCACAGCGGTCTTTTCAAACCAGGACACACACATATTTGCACTAAGCTGCAGCCTCAGCTTTGTAAGGAAAAGGATAGATTTTCTTTAGGCATTCAGTGTGGAATAAAATGGTGATGGAATAGTAAGAAACTAAGGTACAGAAACAGCTTGTTCTTGGTCTTAACAGGACTTTGGGTGCAAGAAAGCACCACAATCTCAATGATCCACCGCTGAGGAAAAACTGAAACGGTTCATCGTGTGAAACTACCTGGTGATGGAAATAAGCAATGGGCTGGGGCTAAGTCTGGGAGTCAAACAATTGGGAAAAGAGACCTGGCAAAGCCAGCCCAAGGTGCAGGCAGGCATTTGGCTCAAGGCAAGAGGGAGCTTGTAGTGCCAGCACTGGAAGGGACTGAGGCAAAGGAGCTGGCCAGGGGCAGGGAGCAGCTCCTGCTGGCACTGCAAGGGGAGGAGCTGCAGTGTGCAGGAGGAGCGGGCACATTGCTGATGGACAAGGGAGCTGCTCCTGCACCGCCAGCGGGACCCCTCCTGAAACTGCAGCTACAGCTCAGCTCCCTGTCCTGCAGGCTCTGCTTGGCTTTTGGAGCTCAAACCCACTGCGGAGAGCAGGCCTGATTATAAATGATACCAATCCTAAGACTTCAGAACTTGCTGCCCCACTGCTAATACTGGTTTTTAAATTCTTAGACTATCTCTGCATTAAGTACCCTCTGTGTCTCAAAAATCAGATCTCAGCATCTTAAACCATGCATTCTGTCCTTTAGCAGATTTATAGAATATGCATTCTTCTCTGTGAAGAAAGGGTAAACTTAAAGGGTAGTTGTTTTATGACAGCATGGTTCCATAGAACTTTATTTCAAATGATTTTCTAAAGTACCTATAGTATAAAGACACTTTGTTAAAACAATTAAGGGTGAGAATTGCAGGGCTGCTTTAAAATTTAATCCTAATTTTATTTCGTTCTGTGCAAGATTTCCTTTACATCTGATTCATGTCCAGGAATCCAAATTGAGATTTCTCTTGTATTCTCTTTTTTGCTAGTAAACAAGGCATATGTATACTTTTGATTTTGATTTTGAGGTCAGTAATCCACTGGACTCATTGATACCATGGAACTTCTTTTTCATTTACAACTCCCCATGGTTCTCAGGAACAGAAAGATGAAAGGAAGAGAGCAAATCTTTGAAAGCAATGACCTGATAGCTAGTTCACATCACTTTGTAAACCCCTGGTTAAATACACTGATATTGAAAAACAATGTATGTATGTACAGGTATGAAGTATCAGCTGAATAAATGCTCATAAACAAAAAACTTCTCATCTACATTTTTTGCTAGCCTCATGTTTTGTTCTTTCTGGCTGGCTCTGCCACCAGCACACCCCAAGCACAGGCAAAGGAAGAAGAAGCAGGGGCTGTTTTGCAGCCGTGCCCAGGAGAGACTGGAAGCCTGCTCTCCCTCTGGTCCCACTTGCTTGGCTTTCTGCCTGGGTCTGAGGCAGGGGCTGCCATTCCTCACCTGTGGGACCAGAACCGCACCCAGGATCCGGCACTGCCTGGCAGCGCTCCGGACCCTGGCACGGTCACGCGTCCGACTCTCGGGCACTGTGCTGCTGCTTCATTTGCTCTCTGGAACACCCAAAGCTCTCTGTTAAGCCCTGAGGCTCTCTGCTTCTGCCCTCTTCCTGACCCTGTACAGGGATGGAGCATTGCTGTGCTTTCAGAAAGCTATTGTTAAAACCTTCCAGCATTCCGAGCTCCTTTGCCCTCTGTGGATGCTTGCCATGGAATCCCTCCCAGCTGCATTCAGAGCACACTCAGGTTGGCTCTTCTAAAAGCCAGAGGCTTTGGGGTGCTCAGCAAGACCTTCAACTCCAGAGTGTTGTGGAACTGGAGTTTCAGCACAGAGACCTTTTCAGCCTGATCTGCCCTCGTTCCTCTGCGTCTCTGCTCAAAACAGGGCATGGAAGAGAACGGCAGGAGGGGTCTGTGAGTCCCAGGGCTCTGGATTTGCATCGCTTGAACTCCACAGAGATGCAGGCAAAGTGAATAAGCCAAACTGTTTCTTGATGGAAGGCAAAGCAAAGGGATGAGCTGGAGGGGGAAAAAAGGGACGTGCATAGTCTGAATGCTGGAGGTAGAGAGCTGTCTACAGGCAGGGAGATGGCTGAAGCCACAAGAACTGTGCCAATCATCAGCTCTGCCTGGAGCTCCAGCAGCACAGAGAGGTGGTGTCTCCTGGTGTCTTCAGTGTCATCTGGTGTCTTCTTGGGACACTGGTTCACTGGATCCTGAAGATGACTCCAGTTCTTTACCTCTGTGGGGATACTGGGGTTAATTTTCCAGGTGAGAGCATGATGGGCTGGTGTCTTGCCTCTGGGCTTGAGGGGCTGGAAGAGGGTGGAACAGAGCCACAGACACACCCTGGAACTATGGGGACCTGAGGAGAACCCCGTGTCAGAGTCATCCCAGCACGCTCTAGCCATGGTCAAGAGGGAGAAGGGACTAATGGGATCAGCCCAAAGCTGCTGGCCACGAATCCCCCACGCGGCCCTGGAATCTCTGTGTGCTCTGCCCACGCCGCCCCCCGTCCGCACAGGGAGCAGAGCCCTCCGCAGCCGGGGCAGGGCCTGCAGCTCCTCCTGCAGCCCCCACTGCCAGCCCGCTGCCCTCACTCACCCTCACTGATGAGCTGGAGCTCTTCCTGCTGCCCCCTCAGGCTCTGCCCGGCCATCCCTGGGAACACAGAGCCTGTCACGGCCCCAGGGGCACAGCTCCCTGCTGAAACCACAGATGCTGCCTTCAAGCTGACTCCAGTTCCAGCCTAGACCTCTCACCTTCCAGACAACTCCTTCCCCAAGACTCCCACCAACACCAACCCCCCTAAACAGTTGCACAGAAGCCCTCAACAGCCTGCCAGGACCCCCAGGTGTCCCCATCTCTCTGCGAGCTTTCCCAGCCTGCAGCAGAACTCCTGGTTCCCTGCAGGTGCCGTGGGATGGCACTCAGGAGGATCTGATCCAAGGCCTTCCCTTGCCTATGTTAAAGGATGGGAATGTGCTCAACCCTGCCCCACTTTTTCCTTTGGATATGGAATGCTGTAAGTTGGAGTAGAAAGAGTCAGAAAATTGAGTGTGTGTTCCAAGGTTCATCACAAGGAATGCAAGAAGTTGAGACACAGTCTCAGACAGAAAGGGCATTCTATGATCTTGCAGATGGGAAATTGAAATTGATTAAACATCTAGAGAACTTAGGAGCAAGTTCTGGAGGACATGACATAAGTCACAGGCAGCCTAGCTGGGAATTTTGTCCAGCAATAGGATGGTATCTTTTGGGTTCTAGGACAACCTTAAGTGCTCAGACAATTTTCTAGGTTTTGGGAAAGCCCCTAAGTACCCCCTTGTGTTGTATGAAAGAGCGAGAACCTGTGGAACCGCATTCCCATTGTTGCCATGAGGGGCTTGGCTGGTGAAGGATGAAGCCTGTGGTGAGAAAGAACAGAGTGACTGCCACCAATGAGACTTGTCATCTGACACAAGGCAAGTGCAGTAGCTGTACCTGCATTTCCACTTTCCCATGACAGGAGTGGCAGGGAAAGCACAGTGACTGATGCCCTATCTTCCTTGTAAGCCTCCCATACCTTGGTTGTTGTGTAGGGGATATAGAGATTGTAGTTCTTTTGTTTTCTTGAATGAGCTCAGAAAGAATTGTTCTTGTGGTGAAAATGGAAAAAACTTTTTTTATTAACAAAAATACAAAAGAAACACTCCCCCAACCCAAACCCAGATGAGACGAACCCAGCCGGTCCTCGCCGGGGAGAGCGGCAGAGCCTCCCAAGCCGACCTCCAGCAGCGGCCCCCGAAGTCCAGATCCTTGTCCTCCAGAGTCAGTGCAAATCCCTGGAGCAGGGAGAAGGGAGAGAGGGGGAGGGGCAGCCGGGAGCAGGCCCAAAGCAAGCCCAAGACAAGCCAACACAGGGGCACAGACAAAACAGCTGGGGAAAAGGGAAAAAAAAAACGGCCAAAGCAGCCAGGGGAGGGGGTCACAGCTGAGCAGACGGCAGAGAGCAAGACACAGCCCACAACCGAAGCGCAGCAAGAGAGAGAGAGAGCCGGAAAACACCAGCCTAGATAAAACCATCCGAGGGAGGGACCGGCAGCTGCACGGGGGAAGCAAGGAGAGGAGCCAGTCCAAACATCAGCCCATAACATTCCACCCCTTATCCCACATCGTGATCATTGACACACGATTGGGATACACACGATATGAAAATTTCCTGACTTGCTTAAACCTTCAATACTTACACATTTCTTTCTATTCATAGAATCTAGTATGGTGGCAACACTCAACAATAACATTTGTCTATACTTCATCCTATAGTCAGATCTCCCTGAGGTACACAGCGGGTTGTTCCATCCTTCTGCATTATCCACCAAGTACATCCTGGTCCTTGAGCAAAGGCAATCCCACTAATGGGTTTGCCTGTACTCGAGGCAGGATGAATCCATACTGTCTTTCCTAGCAACCCTCTAACATGGGCCACTGGGACTTTATCTCCATCTATCACATTAAGGCCTTCAGACTGGGCGGGACCTGCTCGGTTGGTGGAACCTCGAGTGTTGACTAACCAAGTGGCTTTTGCCAGGTGCTGCTCCCAGTTTTTTAAAGATCCCCCACCCAATGCCTTTAATGTGGTCTTCAACAATCCATTGTACCTCTCCACTTTACCTGCAGCTGGTGCATGGTAAGGGATATGGTACACCCACTCAATACCATGTTCCCTAGCCCAGGTGTCAACAAGCTTATTTTTAAAATGCGTCCCATTGTCTGACTCAATTCTCTCAGGGGTACCATGCCTCCAAAGGACCTGCTTTTCCAGGCCCAGGATGGTGTTGCGGGCAGTAGCATGGGACACAGGGTAAGTCTCCAACCATCCAGTGGTGGCTTCCACCATGGTCAGCACATAACGTTTTCCCTGGTGGGTCTGAGGCAGTGTGATGTAATCAATCTGCCAGGCCTCCCCATACTTGTATTTGGACCACCGTCCACCATACCAGAGGGGTTTTACCCGCTTGGCCTGCTTGATGGCAGCGCAAGTGTCACAGTCATGAATGACTTGGGTAATGCTGTCCATGGTAAGATCCACCCCTCGGTCTCGTGCCCCACGTTGGGCGCCAAAAAGTATGTCCAAGTTTAGGACAAATTTGGGGAAAAAAGAGCTCCAAAGGGCCCCCCCCCCCCCTTTTCTTTTTTACAATTCCTTCCTTCAATGAGCTCAGAAAGAATTGTTCTTGTGGTGAAAATGGAAAAAACTTTTTTTATTAACAAAAATACAAAAGAAACACTCCCCCAACCCAAACCCAGATGAGACGAACCCAGCCGGTCCTCGCCGGGGAGAGCGGCAGAGCCTCCCAAGCCGACCTCCAGCAGCGGCCCCCGAAGTCCAGATCCTTGTCCTCTGGAGTCGGTGCAAATCCCTGGAGCAGGGAGAAGGGAGAGAGGGGGAGGGGCAGCCGGGAGCAGGCCCAAAGCAAGCCCAAGACAAGCCAACACAGGGGCACAGACAAAACAGCTGGGGAAAAGGGAAAAAAAAACGGCCAAAGCAGCCAGGGGAGGGGGTCACAGCTGAGCAGACGGCAGAGAGCAAGACACAGCCCACAACCGAAGCGCAGCAAGAGAGAGAGAGAGCCGGATATATACATTGCTGCAGTTGCAGGAGAGAATATTGGTGCAGGGCAGCCCAAAGATGGCTGTGTGTACCGATTGTGGTGTAAAAGTAACAGGAACAAGCAGGAGAGAGAAATCAAGAATGTATAACATCCAGTGTGGAAAGTAAGTATCATCAAAAAGTAAGTATCATCAATAATCATCAGAGTGTAAGAGGAGATAAATAGAGGATGTGCGTGTCAGCCAGCAAGCCAATAGATCCGAGCCCCCTGGGTGCATATTGAAACAATGGAACAAGATAAGAAGGGCACCGGGGGCAAGGAGACTAAGAAAACCCTGATTAAATATTGTGATTAATAGGGAACCCTTTATAAATCAGAAGACAAGGAGAAGAAGCCAATAAACCGAACCATGAGTTGCAGTTACTGCTACTCTTGGGAAAAGAAGGAAATTGAGATGAGGCTGTATGCCTGAATATGCATTTTTTATCCAAAAGATCATCCTGAATTGCAGCAGAAGCGTGGTTTTAATTTGGCCCAAGGGTTTCCTTTGTGTTTGCTTTGGAAAAAGATTGCAAAACAGAAGGAAAGGGAGGACTTAGGTGTTTTTCTGCATGTTCCATAGGACAAAGACATTTAAAAGAAAAAGAGAATGAGGAAGGAATGGAGGATTTTGGTTGCTCCTTTTGAGTCATGGGAAGAGGGAGGACATGGAAGGCATTTAAAATCCCTGGTAAATACTGCTGAGAAAACTGCCTTTGAGCCTCCTTTCCTCTCCAGAACTTGAAAGGGGAAGAACTTGCAGTATAGAACCAAAGGCAGAAAGGAAGTCGTGGTATTGTCACCATTCAGTGTCCCCCCTGGACTCGTTTGCAAGGGCTGGGAGCAAGATCACCATCTCTTTGGGTGATGGTCATTCAGATACGGTTATGGGAGGCAACAGGACCTCAGTGAGTCTCATAAAAATCAAGGTACCCCTCTCATCAGCTGATTTAGAAACCTGGAAATCTGTGGCTAGTCAATACTGGGATGATCCATCAGGAGTAGCCAAAAGATTCAGGGCGTTTGTTATGGCCTGGACCCAGACTGGGAGGATAGAGATGCCAGATGTAAATCTAGATGCTTTAACAGACCCAGGGAAAGAGCTGGTATTAAAAACTGCACGAAATTATGGAAGAGCCAGGCTGTGGGCATGAGAAAACGCAGAAGAAGCACGGCCTCTCACAAAACCTCCCTGGGACTGTAGTAATTCTGGTCACTATCAACTCCTGCTGAGGTATTGGGAATGGGTTAGTTTCAGAAAATGGTATCCCTAAGGCTGTAATTTGGTGTGCTTTAGGAAGTGAAACAAGGGCCTCTGGAAACACCGACTGAATTTTGGAACTAATTACGGGAAGCCATGTGTAAATACACGGCTCTAGACCCATCAGATGATTGTGGCAAAAACCAACTCATTTCCCTTTTCCTGGGCCAATCCTCTAATGATATTAGTCAGAAACTAAAAATTCAAAAGGGAAAACCAAGTCTAGAAAAAGCTAAAGAAGTAGCATGCTGAGTTCTTAGAAATCATAATCAGCTAGAGCATAAGCAACCAGAGTAACCCCTGCTCACGACAAAGAAATGACTGGGTTGGGCAGAGACCTGTCCCTAAACTCTGCACCACTCAGTGTGCCTGTTGTAAGAAAGAAGGGCATTGGAGGAGAGACTGCCCACAGCTCAAACCCAAGGTGGCTGCAGAACTGAGCCAATGCAAGGGCCAGCTGGAGGACATCCCCCCAGAAAATCCTCTTGTCAAAAGAGAACTGGGGGAAAAGATGAGGAAAATGAAATGTTTGGGGAATATGGATGCAACACATTCTGTATTAAATGTAAAGTTGGGAGAAACTGGTCCTGGTAAAGTTGTGAATGTTCTTGGAGCCACAAGTCAACAGCAGAAGATATCCATTTTAAAACCACAATCTTATAAACTGGGCAAAAAAAGTAGGAATACATGAGTTCCTATATATGCCTATGACCCCAAAACCCCTCATAGGAAGGGATTTGTTGAACAAATTATAGGTTGAAATAAAGCTTACCCCTGGTGGAGTTCAGATCAAAGTCAATGAAAAAGAATTACAATGTTCCAAGTCTGGCTCTCATTACAGATTTGTCCAAAACAGAAGAGGCACCAGAAGTTCTTAGTCCGAAAGTCTGGGTGGACTGGAACCCTGGTAAGGCCAGAGCAGCAGAACCTGAAATCATTAAACTTAGACGTGGAACACTGTCACTGCCTGCTGGGCTCTCTTTATACCTGAGATCCCCACAGCAGGACATGTTGGTGGTTTTTAAAGTCCATGTTCTTCCCAGCCCCAGCGCCGAAGAAACTGCAGGAGGCTGTTCTCTGAGGTTTTCTAGGCTGTTTATTGTTTCTTATCTAAGGAATTCTTTCTCTAGCTAACAGCAGTCTGTTCAGCACCTCGATCCAGGGCACACTCTGCCTGCCAGAGCGCCGGTCTTATCTTATATATTACAAATTACCTACCTAATATTTACAATTACTTTCCAATACATGGCAATTTTATTACATTGTCCAACTCTGTCTCAAACCAATCAATGAATGCCAGGGTGGCACTCAACATGGATGGCATAAAGAAGAAGGAGAAAAAGAAGTCCCACGCCCAAAATCCTCCATGTTAGCCACGAACTCCCTAATATAAACATTCTTAGAAATCCACTTTTTCTAACAGTCTAATTTATACTCTACCTTTTTTTTTTGTGGATTGTAATTCTTCCTGCAATGCCTGCAAATTTCTCCAGGGACTTAAGTCCAGCCCCCAAGACCTCTGGGCACCATGCCAGGGCCTCTGATATCCTTGCCAGGGGGGTCTCCAGGCATTCAGGGAAACCAGGGGAACACCCTGGAGTCCCACAGAACAGGACCAGTAGGAATTACACAATATCCACTTCAGGTGGAAAACATGAAAAGTGTTAAACCTATCAGACAATTTTGTAACATTTGGGTTGTTACTGGAATCTGTAAATCTGAATATAATGCACCCATTGTACCTGTAGAAAAGCCTGATGGCTTGAACTACAGTCTGATTCAATCCCTACAGGCTCTTAACAAAAGAGCTGGAGATCCCCACCAAATGCTTGCAAATCCATATGCCTTGCTAGCCAAATTAAAAATGAATATGAATGGTTTACCATGTCAGATCTCGAGGATGCTTTCTTGTGTACACCCTTGGACCCTGGCAGCCAAAACCTGTTTGCCTTTGACTGGGGAAATGCAGAGACTGGAAGGAGAACTCAACTTATGTGGACTGTATAAGCACAAGGATCCTAGAATAGTCCAGCCACATTTGGAAAACTGTTTGCTAAGGACCTTGAAAATTGGGTGAGCCCAATTTTCCACAAGATTGGAATTGTGTTTGTGTCCACAAAAGGAATTGTATTACAATAGGTAGATGATCTACTTATAGTCACTGAAAGGAAAAAAGACTGTTTGGAATGCACAGTAAGCCTATGAAATGACTTGGGACTAAGTGGTTGTATCCAGAAATCAAGCTCATATAATCAAACAAGAAGTTGCTTATCCAGGATACAAAATATTCCAAGGGCAGCTGGGACTAAGACAAGAACGCAAAGGAACCATACACTGAACCCCACTCCCTACTATTGCCAAAGAATTGAGAACCTTTCTGGGAAGGGCTGGAGGCTGTATTAACTGAGGTGTTAACTGTGGGCTGCTGGTTAAGCCACTGTACCAGCTGTCCGAAAACAATCCCAGAGACCTGGAATGATCGTCCAAAGGTAAGAAAGCCTTTCAAAAGCTGAAGGAGGAATTGAAAAGAGCACCTGCTCTGGGCCTCCAGATGTCTGGGAACTGTTTTAGCTTTTCTCTTTTGAGAGGCGAGGAATGGCATTGGGAGCACAAGCACAAACAATTGGCCATACAAGATAGGAGCAGCACACTTTTCAAAACAACTGGGTGAGGTAAGTAGGGGATGCCGACTGTCTGCGAGCAGTTGCTGCTCTTGTTTCAAAGGCCCAAGAAGCCTGGAAATTCACTCTAGGTACACAAATAACTGTGTTTATCTCACATTCAGTGGCAGCAATCCTTGAGTTAAAGGGTGGGCAGTGGCTTTCACCCTCAGGATTTCTTATATATCTTGCAGTTTTGGTGCAGCAACATGGAATTACAAAAGTAATTTCTTCTCTAGTTCATCCAACAGCCATTCCTGGCTACTCACCAGACAGATGAGGAACCTTTGTAACATAACTATCAAAATCATGAAGTCCACTTTATTCCAGCCACCCAGACCTTAAAGAAACCCCAATTCCAGGAGCACAGATGGGAGTGGCTTTGTAAGATCAAGCAAAATCAGGATATACGATTAGCATGGAGGAAGAGGGGATAGAAGCTCTACCTCTGTGAGTCAGCTCAGAGATAATCAGTTTAACCTGTGCCCTCTGAGGAAAAAGCAGCAATTGATGAACAGATTCCAAGTATGTCTTCAGAGTAATACATGCCCATGAAGCAGTTTGGAAAGAAAAAATACTATGGACAGCTCAAGGAAAGCAGATGAAGCATTCTGAGGATTATAAGGATAAATGACGAGCAGTTGAAGATTGAGGAAAACCTAACTCCATGCCTGCCTTTGTTATCCAGCCTCAATGTAAAATCTCTATGGCTTGTAAATTTGAAACTCATAAACCTCTTGTAAAGGAGATTACTACAGTGACCATGTGCACCTGTGATGTTTCTAACAAGCAGTGTGTGCATTCATTTTTGTGCGATTCCTATCAGGATTTTTGCATTATGCAAATTAAAATGGACAGAGACTACAACCTAGTGAAAAATATTCCCCTTCTTCTGTGACACATAGGTGAGAACACCATCATCATGTAGAGATATAGTAACCAAGCCCACCAGGAATCCCACCCAAGAAATCTTTTTTCCAGCAGCCAGCTCTTGTGCAACTCCAATAATAATTTGTACTGGTCGTGCGCTTAGTACATGGAACAGATCTCGTGGAGGATGTGCTTTTGAGAATTGAATTTCATTCTTGGGATATTCCAGGCCATCAGGAATATTAACCAATCAAGTTGCAGGAGTAGCTGGGAACATAATCATCCTATGAGTGCATATCGTGCCCAATTCCATGAGCACGTGTTGGTGGCCCAGATACGCATGGAATCCTGAGAGCACAACTATGTTCTTTTATGGGCTGAGGTACTCAGAATACTCAACTATTTGTACTGGGAAATTTAGTAAAGTAAGTATCCTTTGTAATACTAGCAGGGGCCAGTGTAAGGTTCCTGAAGGTATCAGAAATGCTTGCCTAAAGGCAGGCAATGTATCTGAACAAACCACAGTGACGTGCCTTGGGCATCGACAAGGAGGGAACCTTGTCCTGTCCCCCAGCATGGGAGCCTTGCCCTCCTTGTCCCCAGGCAGCCAGCGCAAGGGACACCTCAGCAGTGTTCCCACCCTCCTGCTGAAGCTTCTGCTGCAAGCCTGGGGCAGACTTTGGGGAAGCACCAGAGCAGGCAGGTGTCAGGAACAACGCAACTGCCCAGGGGCTGCTAATGGCCTCTGACACCCAAGTCCTCAGGGCTTCCCACCGCTCCAGCCCCTCAGGTGCCTCCTGGCCCCTTGCAGCCTCCTGGCACCCACTCCCTCACACATCCCCCTCGTTTCTTCCACTGCCTTGTCCCATCAGGGTGTCCACAGCCCCTCATCCCTTCACGGCCTCCCAGCACCCCGTACCCTCAGGCCTTCCCCCAACCCGGCCAACCTGCCCAGCAGCAGCGCTGCAGCCCCACAGGAGCTCCAGAGGAGCCCGAGCAAGAGGCACCACGGAGCCCTCAGCAATCCATCCAGGAACAGCCGGGCAGGAGGACAGTGCTGGCGGCTCCTGGCTGGGACGGGGGTCGTGGCCATCTCCAGGCACCGTCTCACAGGGATCCCCGCAGCTCCGGCCCCTGCCCACCCGCTCTGTGGCCAGCACAAAGGCTTCAGCACAACCAGCAAAGGCCAAGGGGCTTCTGGCCATTTTCCGTGTAACACTGCAAACCTAGGCAGCTTGCTGAGCACAAGCAGCCTTCTCCCCCCCTATTCCCCAATGCCCTGCAGACCCTGGGCAGCAAAAGAAAGCTACTGGGAGTCTGTCTGTTGCATAACATCCTATATTTCTACAATAAGTAAAACAAAAAGGAGAAAAAACTTCAAGAAAGGAAAAATCCCCACTGCCTGGCTGGTTCAGGTGGCTCCAGCAGGCAGAGCCTCCCAGATCAGCTCTCAGTTCTCAGCAGAGCTCCCATAGCACAGCCAGGCACTGCCGCACAGTCGAGACCGTCGCTGGCACGCCTCGCGGAATCGGTCTTGCATCGCCTGAAGGATGGACGCTGTTTCAGCTGCAAGTTTTCTAATGGCAGGGCTGGTGTCATCTGCCATATCTTCGAGGGCTGAGAAAGAGAGGAACAGAGCTACTGTCAGATCCTGAATCTGCAGGAACCCGAGGAGACTCCTGTGCCAGGGGCATTCCAGCCCGCTCTAGCCATGGCCAGGAGGAAGAAGGGACCACTGGGATCAGCCCAAAGCTGCTGGCCATGAATCCCCCACCTGCCCCTGAAATCTCTGTGTGCTCTGCCCACGCCGCCCCCTGTCCGCACAGGGAGCAGAGCCCTCCGCAGCCGGGGCAGGGCCTGCAGCTCCTCCTGCCAGCCCCCACTGCCAGCCCGCTGCCCTCACTCACCCTCACAGATGAGCTGGAGCTCATCCTCCTGCTCCCTCAGGCACCGCCCGGCCATCCCTGAGAACACAGACCTGGTCACGGCTCTGCCCAGCGGCACAGCTCCCTGCCAGCGGTGCTGCCAGCCCTGTGGCCACTCGCCCTCGTGGCCTGGCAGGGCTCAGCCCGGGCCCTTACCGCTTGCTGCCGCCCAAGGCACGGCTGAGAGAGGGCGGCAGCAGCCCCGAGGGCAGCCGGGGCTCCACGGCATCGGGCCCGGATGGCAGAAGCTGCCGGGGCAGCAGCCGGGGCTGGGGCCGAGCTGCGGCGGAGAGGGGAGGGAACCGGGCTCACCCAGGAACCTGATGGCCGCCTCTCGCAGGGGCTCCTGAGGGCTCTGCAGGTACGGCAGGGCCTGGCGCACGTGCTCGACCACTCGGCTCCTGTCCTCTGCCAGCTGCGGAGAGCGGCGGGAGGGAAGGCTCGGGGCGGGCTCTGCCCCTTTGCCCGGTGCTGCCCGCGCCCGGCCCCGGCCTCCCCTGCCCACACAGCCCTGAGGCGCAGCCAGCAGCCGCTGGGCCGGGCTCTGCAGGGGCACAGGGCCGGCTGCTGCCCGGGGAGCCGCGGTGCCAGCCCGCCCCGCAGCCCCGCTGGGCCGGGGCTCCGTGGGCACCCGGCTCGGGGCCGCAGGAGCCTGGAGAAGAGCCCGTGCGGCCCCTGCGTGCAGCGCTGGGCAGGGCCACAGCTGCCAAGCGCACACAGTGAGTGCCGCGCTCAGGGGGCTTCTCCAGCCTGAGCCTGGTGCTTCCAGGCCCTCCTTACCAGGCACTCGGCGAACTTCCACAGCTTCTTCTTCCTCACAAGCTTTTTAAGATGGTTTCTCTGCAGGAACTTGGCCGCACAATGCAGCGTTTCCCAAGATGCCTGGAGAGCAGCAGAGATGCGGAGATGGCACCGCAGTTCAGGGCACAGGAGTCACTTCCCTGGTCCCAGGCCTGGAGGAGGCTGCAGCCCTGGTGGTGCCAGGGCAGGAGGCCGCCGAGCCCCCTCCCAGGGGGACACGGGCAGCCCATGAGTCCTCACCTGTGCCACACAGCGATTCTTATCATGGCAGTGGATGAAGAGTGGGATCAGGCTCTGCAGCACTTGTCTCTTCAGGGCTTTTTCTTCCTTTTCCAGCTGAATGGTGACCAGTGCTTGGAAAAGCAGTATGGACACCTGCTGCACCTGGCTAGTATCCTGCATGAAAGGAAGAAAAAAGACCTCAGCATCAGCAGCTGAATTGGCTGCAGGGCTCAGCTGTGCATTGGCCTGCAAATCCACAGGGCACAAAGTGTTTGGGCTGCTCCCAGAGGCCGTGCCTGGCTGGGGGCACAGAGCCTTACATGGTCAAAGAGTGTCAGCAGCGCCTCAGCCAGCTGCAGGGCGATGGGGCTGGCTATCAGACTGTTGTTTTCAAACACTACAAAGCTGAGTACCATCGCTGCCATTCTAACTATTTCTCCATCTGCTTCCTCCAGCAGCTGCACAAGACTTTCAGCCAGGCTGCACATCCTTCTTGCCTGTGTGGAACACAAGTCTGTGAAGCCCCACCCTGCTGCGTCAGGCCTCGGAGGCCAAAGGCCAGTCCCGAAGCACTCGGGCAGCTGAAGCGGGAGGCAGGAGAGCTGGGAGCAGCTGCCCCAGCACACGAAGCCCAGCCAACACAAGGGGCTGCTTTCACCAGCGCAGCTTGAGGCACTGCCCCTTCTCACCAGCAAGGGATCATCAGTGAGCTTGAGAAGGGCCCTGAGTGCCAGGTAACGCTTCTCCCTGCACTCGCTCTGCAGGTGCCGTGACAAGATTTGCAGGACGCGTTTACCACTGCTTCCACTCAAGTCCTGGTACTTGAGGACCTGAAAGGCACAGGGCAGTGACAGGGGACCTGGCCAGCAGGAGGCCAGAACCCCACAGGGCTGGGCCCAGCCAGCAGCCCAAAGCACGGGCACCGTCTCAGGCAGCTGTGGCTACGAGAGGCCAGAGAGCCGGAGGCAGCTGAGCGAGGCAGCGCTGGCCATCAGGCTCACCTCCACAATGAAGGCCAGGGCAGGCAGATCCCAGCGTGGCTCCTGTGTGCTGAGAAGCTGGAGAAGGTAGCGAAAGATCCGGGAACACAGAGGTGGGGAGACACAGGACATCTCCCTGGCAGGAGTAAAAGTAACCAAGACTGTGAGCCAGGGCCACAAACCTCTCCCAGGACTGATTCCCAGAGGTCTGGTCATTCCCCACCATCCTGCAAGGGGGCCTGGGCCATTTTGGGAGGTAGCTCCCTGTGGGCACTCTCCTCTCCCATCCTTTTCCAGTCTGCTTGGCAGTCCCTCAGTGACAAGACCTTCTGGCCCATGACCACACGCACTGTGTGGGGCACCCAAGGAACAGAGCAAAAATGCCAGGGGCAGTGGAGAGCAGGGAGTCTCACCTGGCCAGCAGAGCCACGGCATAGTGGTGGGTGTCAACACACAGCAGCGTGTCCCAGCCACACTTGCGCCCCACTGCCATCACCACACGCTCACCCTGCATTTGGCAGAGCAGGGACTTCAGGGTCTGCACTGCAAACCTGTGTGCAGAGCAAAGCTCAGGTCACCTTGGGAGCACTGGCTCCCTCCCTGGGGACATGGCAGGGACAGAGGGACTGGGACGGAGAACCTGTTGGGGCTGGCAGCAAAGCCATGTTGCTGCTGGCATTCCTTCCACAATTTATCGACCTCCATGGGTGTGTCCAGAGTGCTGAAGAGCACTTGGAAGAGCAGGTGGACAAATACGCGGGGCAAAATCTTCATCACTATCTGTGGGATGCAGGGCACCTGGAGGATCTTCCACATCACCACAGTTGCCTGCAAAGGACAAACAGCCCGAGGTAGCGCTCAGTGCCGAGGTGTCCGTGCGGCAGGGCCCGAGCGTGGCAGGGAGAGGCCAGGGGAGATTCAGGGGGAGCGCCGGGCCTGGTGCCCCTGAAGCTGCCCCTAGGGCAGGATTCAGCCCAGCACCTGAGGCTGGGAGATGCAGTGGGGGAAGGAAGATGGAGAGCTGCTGGAGAGGCAGCCTTTGGGTGAGCAAAGGCCAATTCCAGAAACTCACAGCCAGGGCAAAGACTCTCGTTGTGTCCCCATCGGAGGTGCACGTGCTGTGCTCTGGCCAGCTCCCCAGCACATCCAGGAGTCTCAGCTGCACCGACTCCGCAGTCCTGCTCGAGCACAAGATGGTCTTCCACATGGTCTCAGCAGCTCTGCAGGATCAGAGCTCTGTCTCAGGGCTATCTCAGACAGAGCACCAGGGACTGGGCAGCAGCAGGGGCCTGAGCTGGATGCCAGCTCTGCCTCTGCCCATTGTCCCTTGCTGGCAGCACCCAGACAGTCCAGTCCTGTGGGGACAGGCTCCTGAGGGGCAGAGAGGGAGCATGGCAGCAGGCTCGGGGGCTGACATGCCGGGGCAGGGAAAGGGAGCAGCCAGTGGGCCCAGCAACTCCCTGTTGGTCAGATACCTGGAACAGGCTGTACAGGGTGATGGGCTGGTGAACCCTGAGCTCTCCCATACCTGTCACACGATGGGGCCACACTCAGGAGAGTCATCACCACATCAGTGGGCTGTGCCTCGGTGAGATCCAGCAGTTTCCTGTCCAGCCTGTGCTCATCAGACTCATTGGCCATGAGCCACTGGTGGATGTATTTCACCATGGCAGGCACCTGAAGAAGGCACGGGGAGACTTGGAAAGCTGCCAGAGGTAGTAACGTCCCCAGCTTCCCCAGAGAAGTGTTTCCCTTCCCTTCACACTGTGATGGCCTCAAAGGCTGACAGGGACCAGCAGGCCCCAGTGGCTTGGGAGGCCTAACAATTCCTGGAAGGATCAAACCCTTGCCACAGGCTGCTTACTTGCTTTGGACTTGGCAAACCCTCTTCTACAAGCATATTCAGCAGGGCAGCACTGGAGTTGGTGGTGGAGCTGTCACAGTTCTCCATGGAGCCAGTGCCCGTGGTGCTGGTTTCTTCCTACCAAATGCATTTGATGAATTTGCAAGTGTAGCAGGAGAACAAAGGGCAGGAAGAAAGGGATGTTCCATGGAGTGCTCCAAACACTGTGCAGGGCTGAGCAGTGAGAGCAGGCCCAGCCCAGGTGGGGATGGCTGCAGGTACCTGTGCTGTTCTGGGAAAGAGGCCACCGGTGGATTCCTGCTCCTGTGTCTGTTCCATGGCTGCACCTGGCAAAGAGCGAGCGCAGCCAAAGCTGAGGGGCTGTGTGAGAGGCCTGAGAACAGAGCCCAGCCCTGCGCTCCCCAGGCAGGGGCAGCCCCAGGATGCCCCAGGGGATGGAGCGCGGGTTCTGCAGGGCGTCTGCCTGGCCCCTCTTCCCTCCTGTCCCTGGGCATGTCCTCAGGGGATGGGATGGGATGGGATGGGATGGGATGGGATGGGATGGGATGGGATGGGATGGGATGGGATGGGATGGGATGGGATGGGATGGGATGGGATATCACCATGCTGGCAGGAGCCATCAGCCCTGTGGCCCAGCTCTGCCACTCACCATCCTGCTTTGGCTGAGACTGCTCTGGCTCTTCAGGCTGTTGAGCTGGGTGAACTCTAGCTCCTCTCCTTTTTATTCTGCAGAACAGTCTGAAGATCTTGAGAAATGCTGCCATGCTGGAGTCTGGCCTCACGAGCACCTGCTAGAGAGATTCCTCAGGAAAGTTATGAGGCAAACACTCCCGCAGTCTGGCTGCAAAGTCAGCTGCAGGAGTAACACTCAGGAAAGCTCCGGGTCAGGCAGGAACGAGTGCGCTGTGTGGGGGCTCCTCACGGCACCGCTCTGTCCCGTCCTGTCCTGTCGCGTGCTCTGAGCACTGTGGTGTGGCCGTGTCTCCAACAGCTCCTATATCACCATGTCACCAAGGGTCCGTTGACACCCTGTCGTGTTCCATGCCATGGTGACCGTGCTGCACGGTGTCACTAACGGCCCTTGCATGTACTGCCACTGGCCCTGGAGCTGCCCCCGGCCCACCCAAAGTGGCCCAGGTTGCAAGGAATCCCTCACCCCAAGTGCCTAAGCAGCCCGACAGCAATGTTGGGAATGGCTCAAACCATGGGCAATCGCTGCTCTGCTCTGCGGGCTCAGGGCAGCAGAAGGAGCCCCCAGGGCTGCCGACGCAGCCGCAGCAGGAAGGGCACAGGGCCTTGCACACAAGCTGGCTTGGCCTCCTTGGGACACATCTTGGCTGGTGGCCATCCTAAACCTGTGGCTGTGACACAGACCAGGAACGTGTGGGCAAGGGCAGGAATGCTGCTCTGACCCCTGGGACCTGTGAACACTGAAAGCAGCAGGTGTGGCTGAGTCCCTGCCCAAGCAGATCTGCCACCCCCCGAGCCCTGGCAGCGCTGGTGCCCGGCTCCTGCCCCAGAGACCTGTACCCCGGGGGGCTTCTGTGCCACAGGGAGCCAAAGCCCACACACACTGGGGACTGTGCTCCTTGCTACAGGGGCTGTTGACAGGAGCGCTGGAGCAACTGCTGGCAACACTTGGTGTCTGTCAGAAGGCAGAAGCTGTTAGTCCTGAAATAATTTCTGAAATAATTTTGGGAGGGATTGGCAGGAGCACCAGAACACAATCAGCAGCTGAGTTTCCCAGTACAACTAGATTGTACAGAGACACTGTCATGTTTTCTTGTGTTCTAACAAAAACATCAGCCCAATCTCTGATGTTCAGTGCTCCAGTTGCTGTGTGTCTGGTGCTGCTAGCTCATATCCAAAGAGAACTGTGTGCCTGCTGAGCATGGCAGTGGAAAGCCACAAACAGGGAACTTCAAGCACTGCAATAAATAAAGCTTCCAAAAATCTCTTCTCCATTTCCAAAACCAAAGATCAGCAAACACATTGCAAAAGAGAAATTCGTTCCAACATTCTCGGGACACAAATTATGACTAAAGGTACCAAGCAAGGATCGCACACAAGGCCTTTGGAAACACTTCCTAGATGAATTAAAGTCTCTCCATGCAGGGCTGTAATAGCTGAACTTGGGCACTGTTGCCCAGTTCCAGGTAGAATGGGAAGAAGTCCACAGTGTTCTTGTACAGTCTGAAATAGGGATGCAGACATGGACCCAGTTCTTTCCTGGGCAGGATGATGCTGAAATCCAGTGCATTCTGATGCCCGAAAAGGAGGCAAGAAGCCAGGACTACTCCATAGTAGAAGGCCTATGGGGCAGGAATTTGTTTATTTGATACCCGGAGGGAGGAGCATTGCTCCACAAAATCACTTGTCCATTCTTTGCACAGTTCTAGGTTGTATATGTTTTCTACTTAATGGGCAAATTGTTTTTTCCTACCTTTCATACTGCAACATATTTTCTAATGACATGACAATGTGAGCCCTTGTAACACATGCATGGTTTCTGCAGCAGGTGGTCGTCAGCCTCCTGCTGGTCGTTTTGGGTGAAGACTCCTAAGTCTTCCTTGGGCTTGAACTTTCCACCCCTGCTTCCTGGGCATGCTCTATAGGATTGTCTGCTCAAATAGCCAGTGGTTTGCTTTTGCCCTGGCTTATCTATAGAAGTGCAACAACTGCTATAAATTAGAATGCAAACTCCTCCCATTTGGCTCTTACCTTATCTAACACCATGTGGTTTTGAAAGACTACTTCTTTTAGTGAGTTTATTACAGTTTGTAGTTGTCTCAAAGCATCCACTGTTGAATTAGTCCCATAGTGACACAGTTGCCACAATTTCCACGGCACCACATCTGTTCCTTGGGCCCACGAGGCCCTACAGTGTTAAAATGGCCCCTTGCTGCCATGACACTGTGTAATGTCACATTTGTCTCCATGATTCCATACTGCCCTGCAGTGTCACAATGCACCATTGGTCAATGAGGATCCAGTGTCACCATGACCCCTTGGTTCCATGGACCCCACAGTGTCACTGTGGTCCCCTTGGTCCACAAGGCTCTGAAGTTCCACAATGGCTCTTTGGTTCCATGAGGTTTGGTACAGTCACAATTCACTCCTTGGCTCCATGAGGCCCTGCTGTGTCACAGTGCCCATGATCCTATGAGTTTCCATGGAGCCACCACAATGTCCTTAGATCTGCAGTATCTCAGTGATCTCCTTGGTACCATCCTGCCCCAATGTCTCAGTGGCTTTTTGGTTCCATGAGTTTCCACAGAGCCACAAGAGTCTCCTTAGTGCCATGAGGATACAAAAATGCCACATAAACATTGATCAGTGCCTGATTAACATACCCAAGAACATCTGTCTGCATTCAAATTAGGGGCTAAAGGTGAGAATGGCACCAGCAGCTTCCATCTGCAACAGAGACCTAGGAAAAGGACAGGGACAGAGACTTCAGCTGAAAGACTCTATGAATTCACAGAATCACAGAATCACTAGGCTGGAAGAGAACTTCAAGATCAAGTCCTACTCCTGCCTGACACCTCCATATGGCACCAATTGCCATACCTAGTCTTTTCTTAAACATACAGGGATGGTGTCTCCACCAAGCCCTCAAGAGACCATTCCATAATTTTGCCACATTTCCTGTAAAAAACATTTTTCCTAATATCCAACGTATATTTTCCTTGGTGGAGCTTAAGACTGCGTCCTCTCATTCTGTTGCTGCCTGGTGAAAGAGACAAACCTCCACCTGGCTAAAACCACGGTTCAGGAAGCTGTAGAGAGTGATAAGGTAACCTCTGAGTCTACTTCTCTCCAGGATAAACAACCCCAGATCCCAGCTACTCCTCACAGGACTTGTGTTCCAGACCCCTCACCAGCCTTGTTGCCCTTCTCTGCACATGCTCCAGCCCCTCCATGTCCTTACTGAATTGGGGGACACAGAACTGGACACAGCACTTGAGGTGCTGCTCAACCAGTGCCCAGCACAGTGGAAGAATCACTGCCTTGTCCTGCTGGCCACACCATTCCTGATCCAAGCCAGGAGTCATTTGCCTTCTTGGCCACCTGGGCACACTGCTGGTTCATGTCCAGCCTGCTGTCCATCAGTACCCCCAGCTCCCTTTCTTCCTGGCCACTGTACAGCCACTCTGTTCCCAGCCTGTAGCACTGCAGGGGTTGTTGTGGCCAAAGTGCAGGACCCAGCATTTGTTAAACCTCAAATTGATGGACTTAATCCCTGGATGCAGCCTGTCCAGGTCCCTCTGCAGAGCTTCCTAACCTCTAGAACACTCACACCCAGCTTGGTGTCATCTGTAAATATGCTGATGGTGCACTCAATGCCCTCATCCAGATCATAAATGCAGATACTGAAATCCATGCTGGCTGTCTCTGATCCCTCAGCCATCCTGTAGGTGCCCTGTGATGGCACTCAAGGTGATCTGTTCCATCACCTTGCTGGGCACCGAGGTCAGGCTGACAGGCCTAGAGTTCCCCAGATCCTCCTTCAGCCCTTCTTGGGGATGGGCTCACATTGGCACCTCCAGTCCTCTGGGACCTCCCTGGTGAGCCAGGACTGATGGTAAATGATGGAGAGCAGCTTGGGAACCTCATCCAACAGTTCCATCATCCCCCTAATATGGATCCCATCTGGTTGTAGAGACACCTGTGAGCATCTGAGTGGCTCAGCAGGTCCCCCGTTATTTCTCCCTGGATTATAGGGTCTGTTCTGCTCCCTGCCCCATCTACCAGCTCAGGAGAACACGTGTCCTGAGGACAACTTGTATTATTTTGAAAACTTAGGCCAAGAAGGAGTTATGTACCTCAGCCTTTTCCTTATCTTTGGTAAACATATTCCACCCCTCCTTCCCTCCCCCAGTAAGGAATCAAGGTTCTCCTTTTCCCTCCTTTTGTCATTAATGTATGGATAAAACAAATTTTGTTATCCTACACAGAACTGCCAGCTTAAGTCCTAATTGAGCTTTCACCTCATTTTCTTTCTTCATGACCTGACAGCATTCTTAAACACTTCTTGACTTTCTCGCCCCTTTGTCTAAAGTTGATGCACCTTCCTTTTTTCCTGAGTTCCTGAAAAAAGCTCCATGTCCAGCCAGGCCAGTTGTTTTCCTCACTGGCTCATCTTCTGGGACACTGGTAAAGGCTGCTTCTGCTTCTTTTAGATTCATTTCTTTAAGAATATCCATCCTTTTTGGAATCCTTTGTTTTAAGGACTGTTTCCCTCAAAAACAATTAGTACCTGATTTGTACACCCCAAATCTGCATCCTGAATAGGTTGAAGTCTGCTCTCTGTAACTCCGGTGTTAGAAATTTTGTTGATGGCCCACCTTCTTTCACAGGATGTTTAAAATCTTAATTATTTCATGATAACTGTACCCAAATAGCCTCTGATCACCACATCATCCACCAGCCCTTCTCTGTTTGTGAACAGCAGGACACAGAGCTTTCCTTGGAAGTGGAAAGAGAAGGAAACCTCCCCAGAGTGCAGCCTGGAAGGTTCATCCTGGAGGTGAGGAAACAGCAAATTCCCTGCCAGGGCAGAATGTTGGTGGCCGAGGTGTCCCAGCTGAGGCTGGGCCATGCCATGGCTCTGTGTGCCAGGAGCCGGCAGCGCTGGGTGCAGGGAGCCCAGGGAGGGCACAGCAATGCTGGGCTGAGAAATGCTGGGGGCACAGCGAGATGGGCGTGTGCAGCCGCCAGGGCAGAGGAGCAGCACGCACAGGGGCACAGGCTGCAGGAGAGATGGCCAAGGGCTGGGCAGGGCTGGCAGGGCCAGAGGCACCCAGGCCTTTGTGCCCTGGGCTGGGCAGCGCCTCTGAGCCCCACAGGAGGAACTTTCCTTGCAGGGGCTGCACTTTGCTGCTGCCTCGGCCCTCCCTGAGCAGGCTGGCAGGGCTTGCAGGGTGATGCCATTTGTCCTTGCTGCCCCTCCCATCCCAGTGCCCCAGGAACAGCCCCGAGCCACCCGTGAGGGACAGGCCCTGCTGGGCCAGGCCTGGGCTCAGCCCTTGGCCTTTCTGCTGCCTCCAACCAGCCCAGGCCTTGCTCAGCATTGCAGTTCCTGCTCACAGCCTTTGGCTCCTGCAATGCTGCCCTCAAGGATCTGCTCTCACCAGTCCCTGGGGAGCCTTTGGCAGTCCCTGCCCTCAGTGGGGCCACTGATGCTCCAAGGGACTTGGAGTTTTGCTTCTGACTCCTTGAGCAGATTCTCCAACATTCTCTCAGTGCCTGGGGCTCCTGGACTCAGCCCCAAATCTGTCCTCTTATAAATATGATTCCTGCTAATTAAATTGTAATTATATTAGCAAAATTGTTGCTTTGTAGCAATGGAAAATTTGTACTTAATTGTTCCAATGCATAAAAGATAACAGAAGGTTAATCAAAGCAGATGGTATCATTCTCCAGTTGTTTGGTGGGAGTAGAGATAGTAAGGGTATAGGTCTAAAAACAGCATCTAGAAATAAAACTTTTGACCTTGAATTGAGCCAAATTGGGATGATTCCAAGCATTAGACACTTGGCTTGTTATTGGAACATCGGCTTAATTATATAACTCTAAGCTCAGTACGCCTGCTCTATCTGAGAGGTCAACTAGTGAACACTGAGGAAGACCCAGAGCCTTAATCAGAAACAATATCCCCAAAGGAGGAGAGACCCTCGACCATTGTTGAAGCACGAGCAACACAACATAGTGATGGAGATTTTAGTAATAGAAATGAGGAGGAGCTTTCCAGAATATTCTGTATAAATATGTATTAGTAAACTATATAAGTGAGATTTTAGCTTGATTCAGTTGGCATGGTGTGAGAGGAAGGGCCGTCCCTGTACCCCTGGTTGGTTTTGCTTATGCTTTATTTGAACCAAACCTCAATTACACTAAAATACTCACTGCCAAATTTTGTATTTACTTAAATATACATAACTAATATACTTTGATTGTATTCATTTATATACAATTACTGCTATTATTAATGAATTACTACTAAATTTATATTTGTTGTTTGATTAACTGAACAATTGAAGACTCCATTCATAACAATTTTGGGGATCATTAAAATACAGAAAGATTCCAGGAGCTCTTTGTATTTCTTCAATTGTCTTCAAGTCCCAAGGGCTTGTGCAGATGCTTGGAGACATTTTGGAGTTTTCCTAAGAAGGAAGATTTGAAAGTGCATCATGACTTTACTCAAGGGAATGTTTTTCACTTTTTCTGTTCAGAGGCGAAGTGATAGAAGCATTTCCCAAGTGACCTTGATGCAGAATGTCTCCTTAGGAGGTCTGGGCACATTGAAGAATGAGCCCCTTTGCAGGCTGACCCTGTTTGGACAACCTGCTCCTCACCCCCATCATCACCATATCATGATGTCTCCCACCTGGTGCTGACAACCCAAAATATAAAAAACATCATTAATTTCTCTTTGTAATAAAAATGTTATTTAATTTTAAAATTAAAATTAATTTTCCTTATTTGTAATATTGTTATTCTATTTTTTAGACCAAATTTTTATATTTGTAATAAAAATATTTTATTAGCAACCAAAAAAATTATTGGTCATTGCTTTTATGTAATACAATTCCCTTCATTAATTAAGCTCTATTGGTTATTTATTTCTCCCTTTTTAGGATAATTCATAATGTTTGAGTTATTTTTTTATCTTTTTTATATCTTTTTTTTTCAGACAGGTTCAGGGTGGGCACTTCGGGGTCCAGGGAGACATTTCTGGGGCACATTTGGGGCAGTTTTGGGTCTGGGGGAAGAATTTTGAGGGACAGGAGGACACTTGGGGGCATTGAGTGGGCACTAAAAAAGAACTTAGGGATCCTGAGGGAAAGTCTGTGCTTTGAAGTGGCTCATGGGGGTCTGTAAGGGGGTTCTCCGGGGCGCAGGGGATGATGGGAGTTGTAGGAGTAGGTATAATACAGTTTAATGGGGCCGCAGAGCATCATGGTTATTCCAGGTGCAGCTGCAATGTCTCTTGGAGGAGCGCAGGGCATGATGGGAGATGAAGTCATTGCTTGAATAGCACTCTATGGCACCACAAAGCATGATGGGAGCTGTAGTCCCGGAAGTGATTCTAGTGGAGTGTTTACGAGCTCTGGGAGGGCACTTGGGGGACACTTTTGCCTCTGAATGGCAACTTCAAGTCCTCAGGGAGGAATGTTTACAGTTCGGGAGCACTTGGGGGGAGCTTGGGGAGCTCTAACCAGGCACTTTAGGGCACGGGGCACAGCAGGAGTTTTAGGCACGGGACTGTGTTATGAGGTGCTCTGAGCTCACGGGGGATAGCAGGAGATGAATTCCCAGAAGTGGCTGTAACGGGCATCTGTAGGCTTGGGAGCATTCAGGGGATTCTGGGACGTTTTTGGGGGTACCTGAATGGGCGCTGAGGGGACACTTAGGGATCCTTGGAGTTTCTGGAGGACATCTATTGGACATACAGGGGGGGATACCGGGGTTCTGTGGAGCCGGGGCATGATGGGTATTGTAGTCCTGGCTCCAATGGGGCTCTATGGGGCTGCAAGGCATGCTGGGAGTTAGAGGCAGAAAGGAAAAATGGCGCCGACTCCAGGCACCACCCCTGAGGCCCCGGTCCCCCGCCTGAACCTCCTTGGTGGCACCTTGGGCTGGCACACACCTGACAAGTGTGTCTGTTTTCACAGGGGAAAATAAGGTGTTTTAGATTGCTTCAAAAGTAAAACAAAGGGGAGAAAACCATGTTTGCTTGAGTGGAGGCAGTTCTCCAAGCACAGCAGGTCCCAGGTGAGTCAGGACAGACAGGATGGGGTTGGGGAATGTGGAGCAAGGTTGCCCACACGGGCTCAGACCTCAAGGCACAGCTTCTCTGAGCAGGCCAGACATCCTGAGGAGAAACTCTGGATCAATATCAATCACAGAATGCTGCAATCACCTCTGCTTAAAGAGAACAGTAATAAAATCCATCCTTTAAAATAGGAATGGATATTTTTAAGAAACACTTTGAAGTGTTTTTCCATAACTATTATAGGAAATATTCCTAATGAACTACACCAGACCAGAGGGAAATCAAGGCAGAGCCATGGTTTCTTAGGAAACCTCTCAAGAACTCCAAGTGAGAATCAAACTCCAAAGTCCCTTAAAGTTTTAATGGGTCCCGGTGAGGGACACAACTGGGAAAGTGTCCCCAAGCCTCAATCAGAGCAGAGAACTGGAGGCAGAGATGACAGGTGGGGACAAAGAGAAGCCAAGTCTTGGTGCCCTGGGGCACAGCAGGGTCTGTGCCACCAAGGGCTCTGAGGAGACACCTTGTCCTGAGCCACTGGGGCCTCCTGGCACAGCCCCAGCAAGGCTGGGCACTGTCACCCCTTGTGCTGCCCTCAGCATCCCCCCACATCCCAGTGGCCTCAGGGATCTGCTGGGACCAGTCCCTGGGGAGCCTTGGTCAGGAATGGCCCTGGGGGCTCCTTCATGCTCCCAGGGACTGCAGGTTTTTCAAAGGGCTTTGGGTTTTGCTTTTGCCTTGGAGTCTCTGAGAACTTTGCGCAAACATGGCCTCCAGTTACCTTCTTTAATTAGTCTCTTGAGAGACTTTGTCAGTAACAACATTCAATAGAGCTCAATGCCTCTAGGTGCTTCAGTTTTCAAAGGTTCTTTACTTTTTCCTTTCTACACTGACTTTCTGAGAACTGACAACACTCAGACAAAGAGGGGGTTTCAATTTTTTTTTAAGCAATCCAAAATTTTTAAGGTTCCCCACTGCATACAGGCACAAGGTGCCACCAAGGAAATTCCTCATCCCCAAGGCAGAGCCCTGCAAGCAATGTTTGACACCTTTGCACTCCTTGGTTCCCTGAGGCCTTGCAGTGTCAGAAAGGCTCCTTGGTTCCATGAGGTTCTGGACTGTCACAGTGGAGATTTGGGTCCATGGGGCCCCACGGTCTCACAATGCTCTTTTTGGTTCCATGAGGCCTTGATCTGTCACAATGGACCCTTGGTTCCATGAGGTTCATTGGTGTCACCATGGTCTCCTTGGTTCCATGAGGCATCACAATGTCACAACACACCCTTGGTTCCATGAGGTTCCTGCAGCAGGACTTCCCCTATGGCTCAGCAGAGCTCATCTGTTCTGTCCATCAGCTGGGCCATCACTCAGGGCATCTTCCCCCTCTCAGGAATTGCTGAGATAACCCAGGCTGGACATCAGTCTTGTCCTGAATTCTCTTTGGTGCCAGGCAGGTGGAATTCCCAGCTGACCATGAGCATCTTGCTCTGAGAGCAGCTGAAGGGAGATAAACCTTGAATTCCTGAGTGACACACACTTCACTTTACAAACAATAAAAGCCACACAAAATTTTTACAAAGCAGAAGTCTTCTGCATAGTCCCTGCAAACGGGCAGGGCTTCTCTCCCAGTTCTGGATGCATCTTCGTGGTTTCTTTTCTGGAAGCTGAGTGAAAGGGCTCCATGTGCACTCCCTCATCAATTTGGTGCTAAGTTACATTGACTCCTGATCTCTGCTATTTCTTCACTAGCTGTAATAAAGGTAAGTTTAATGTGCACTGTGTTTGTATCTACCTGCACTTCTTTTGTTTGTCCTGTACAGTAAGTAGTCAATTTAAAGATTCTTGTCTGTTTATGTTGAATCCATTCAGTAAATAATTCATTTTAGAATAGACCTAATCCACCATGGTAAAGAACTTGTGCGAAAGAGCAATTTGGGCTGCAGGCTACCTGAAACAGAGTTACTGCCAGAAACCTGAGCATAGGGCAGGACTTGTCTAAGCTTTCATTCCATTTGTAACGTATTTCATTTAAGAACAAAATGAGAGAAGATATTTTCTTTTCCACATTTATTCCTTTCCTGTTTATACACTGATATCAGCAATCTCCAGTTGACATTGATCCCCAGCACCTCCTAATGCAGTCTGAATAGATATGAAAATCAAGACACTTTATGGCTGACCATCAATCACACTTTGTACTTACCCCCACCCCACCATTTCCCTTATCCAACCCCTGACACTCAGAGCAGCCTTGTGCAAATCTGAACTTCCTCCACTCCAGTCTGTGCCTGCAGCTTTCAGCTCCATGGCACCAACTCCCACCTGCTTTCCTTGGAGAAGGAACTGCTCAAGACACAGAAGAATGTTCATTTATTGTGAGCAAACAAACCAAGGGAAGGCACAGCTCCATAAAAAACAAAAATCATTCCTCTACTGAATATTACATCCCCTTTCCACAGCAGACAGTCTCAGAGCAATGGAAAACACATCCTGTGCCCAGCACAGATCCCAGGATGCCCCAAACCCTCCCAGCCCCGATTCTGCCCAGATTTGCTCTTTGCACACGAGTCCCACACTGAAGTCACGAGCTGCCTCCAATGCCCAGAGGAAGGAAAAGAGAGAAAGTGGCTGAAGAGCTCTCTTGTGCACAGCTACAGTTGCACTAATGCCAATATTCTGGGCTCACAATACCTTGATCCAACACGCTCTACTGCATCTGTTACCTGGGTAGAAATCTGGCTGGATGCCAGGCCCAAGGAGTGCTGGGCAATGGAGCCACATCCAGGGGTGTCCCCAGGGTTCAGGATTGGGGCCAGGGCAGTTCAATCTCTTTCTTGCTGATCTGGACGAGGCCATCGAGGGCACCCTCAGTCAGATGCCAGGTGAGCCCAGGCTGGCTGGGAGTGTGGCTGTGCTGCAGGGCAGGAAGCTCTGCAGAGGGATCTGCACAGGCTGGAGCCATGGGCCCAGGACAATGGGATGAGGTTCCCCAAGGCCAAGGGCTGGCTCCTGCCCTGGGCTCACAACCACCCCAAATCCCTGACTGTGGCCTGCCCCTGATCCCCACAGCCTGTCCTGTTTCCTTCATCCCTGCAGTGCCAGGCACTTTCTGGGACAGGGGAGCTTTGCTCTGGGGATGGAGGGAGGTGCAAGTGCCACCCCTGCAGTGGGAACCACAACTCATCAGGTTTGTGTTCTTTGGGGGTCAGGAACTGGTGAGACTCAGAAGCATAGATAGGTTTCTCTTCATGGCCAACAAAAACAAATATAACAACGATATAATTCCATAAACATCACAATTTCTCCTCAGCTCTGTGCAATGTCAAAGCAGTATCTGATGTGTCCAATGTGGGAGGATAGTTTGTAGGGATAGTACAGAAGGCAATCTTTCCCGATGAATTACAGCCGTACTGATTGCTGGGAAATGAAAACAGCCTTGCCTGCATAATGAGGATGGGTATTCTAAAAGTGTGGGCTAACTAGTGAAGGATAAGTTACTGATGCAGTTAGAGCTTGAGACCCAGAGTCTGCTGCAGTTTGGGATGGAGTCTGCAGGCTGTGCTGTGAGGGGGAAGTTGTTGTGGAAGGGACAAACAAGGTAAGATGCTGTGTGAGGGACACACAGGGTTAGGTGTCCGCCTAGGGGACAGGTTGGGGTCAACCTGTCTTGCAGAAGGAAATTTAGAGAGAGGAGAGAAGAAGTCAGTGCTGTGTGGAGCTCCACATGAGGAAAGGGTCAGAGTTGGCTGAAAGAAATAATGAGAAGTATTTAATAAAGTGTTGATGCTTGGTTAGCAACCAATGGACATGGCTCAGCTGAGGCCTTATTAGCAGGCCATGAAAATGGCTTGTCTGAGGGTTCAGTGCAACAATCTAGCTGCTAAACTGCACGTATTAAAAAGGTCAGGCTATAGCAGCCTATTCATAAAATTGATACTACTGCAGCTAGAGGATGTGAGAGAAAGAAGAGATGGATAGTTTGTTGCTATATAGAGGATAGGTGCAGTAGGTTTGCTGCTAAAAAGCACGTATACAGACTTAGCTAAAAAAGTAGAAGGGGTGGTCTTCTCATCCTTGCAAGAGCCAATAGTAGGAGAAGTATATGTACCTAAAACAAATGAAAGTATGCCAAATATGCATTAGTCATTATATTTTGGATTATAAATGTAGATGGTGCCTTCAATAAATTGAACTATGCTTTATCAATCACACTGATTGGTTGCATATTTCCCTCGCCGAAGCTTCTCCACAAGTGGCATCCAGAACAGGGACCTTGAAGCTCTGCCACTCTGCACTGACCCACCGCCGGAGGTAAGCGAGCTGGCAAGCACCAAGTAGCAGCGCTTGGAGGGCAAGGATCTCTGTATGCTGGCATACAAATGGATCCCGTGCCTGAGCCGCTCCCGATAAAGGAAGCTCGCCGTCCCGGTTACGCCACCTATCAAAGGCTGCCATGCGCACACGTTAGCAGGCAATTGGATTAGATTGCTGGACTGCCCCTTTCCTTCTTTTGTAAAAAGGGAGGGATATGGATAAGCAAGCGTCATATTATTTATTTAAATGCTTTTTAGAAAAGCGAAAGGTAGAACTTGATCTTAATAAAAATTTGCCCAAGGTGTTAGACTATGCTAAAGAACAGGGCTTTTTTACCAACCCAGATGACTTTTTCAAAATTGAGGAGTGGCAAAATCTAGGAGATTGTTTGTATAGAGCAGTTATTGATAAGGATAAGGTAGCAAAACAGTTGTCTCAACCCTAGTGCGTCATAATTGCTTAGAGGCATATAAGGCAGAGAAAAATATTGCTGCTGTTGCCTCTATGCACTTGGATGGCAAACCGTCCACTATGCTGTCCATCACAGGACAAAATAAACCCCCTGCTGCACAGCCAGGGATGTATATTTTTGGAGGAGACAATCTTCCTCAAGCACTGACTACACAACAAGTTTTATTACCTCCTAAGTCTGCCTCTGAAGCAGTGCCCTCTGCCCCCCCCCCCCCCCGCCCCCCCACTGCTATCACAGCAGGAGGAGCTGCCTTCAAAGGAGACAGCTGAGTTAAAAAAGGAAGCGGCACATTACCATGATAATAAGGTGCCAAAAGGCAGAGCTAAAATCAAGGGTAAAGTGGAATGGGGAGAGATTATGAAGGAAGCAATAGCAACTGGAGAAAGGGATTATGTGGCAAAATTACAGGAGCCACGTGTAACACAGCAAGCATTTCCAGTTGCATTTACCCCTACTGGGGAAAATAGAATGGAAACATCAATAACTCCTTTAGATTGGAAATTGTTAATTGCAGCTTTGTAGTACAGTTAATGAAGCTGGCATGCATGGGGAACCAACAAAGCAAGTGCTTAATTATATTTGGGGATCAGGGTTATTGTTGCAAGAGGATATAAAAAATGTTTTAAACTAATTATGACAAGCTCACAATTTATGCTATGGCAGGCTCATTTCCAAGGCCTTTGTCAAGGTGCTGCACTTATTCAGAGACCGCAGGATGATCTGCTTCATGGGATTACATTGGAACAGTTTATGGGGATTGGTTGATTTGCCACACCTGAGACTCAAGCTCTATTGGGGCCAGATGTAGTATAAGAGGCAATGCGGTTAGCTCCTGTTGCATATGATAAGGTTAGACCAGAACAAGGGGAATTACCATCTTATATGAACATTAGACAAGGTCCAGAGGAACCTTTTTCTAGTTTTGTTCACAAACTTACTGCAGCAATAGAAAGATCAGGGGTACCTCTGTTTATGCAAGGAGCTCAACTTAGTGAGTGTGTTACTCAAAATAGCAATTCCCGGGTAAAATCAGTGATAGCTACCTTACCAAGCAATTGGGAAGTAGTAGAGCTTTTAGAACACACGAGTAAGATTCCATAGGGAACTCAGGCTATGTTGGTTGAAGCAGTTTGACATCAACCTTAAAAGAGGGGCAGTCTCAGAGTCAAGCCTTTGCTGCTGCACTGGCACCACTAAAACTGCCTGAATCCCAGAGTGCTGGAAAGCCTCGTTCACCCAACAATTGCTTTTGATGTGGTCAGTCTGGCCATATACACTGAGAGTGTCGGATTACAAATGTGTGGTGTCCGTAACTGTCAGCTCGACTCTCATTCCACTGAAGCCTGCAGACAGAAGACAAAAAACGAATGGTGAGCAGCAAAGGGACGCTGTGCCAGGACACCAACTGTGGCCCAAACCTCCCAAGCATTCCAGGCTGCCCCTCCCTACTCCCAGCCAGCGAACTCCGGCCAGCCACAAGAGGCAGCCTCGGCTTGGACTTGGCAGACACAATAACATTGTATTAAAGGATACAAAGCTGGTAAAAATCCCTACTGGACTGTGTGGACTCTTAATGTTAAATGGGCAACCTTATGGGGCTTTGTTGTTAGGTAGATCCTCAGCCACCTTACAGGGTTTGACTGTGGAACCTGGAGTTATCGATGCGGACTATACAGAGGAAATTATGGTCATGGCTCATACACGTTTTCCTCCTATTAGTATCCCTGCAGGAAGCCGTATAGCTCAACTGGTCCCACAGCAGCAACTGGTCAAGGAGGCACAAGGACCTGTGCGAGGAGCTGGTGAATTTGGATCTACAGGAGGCTTGGTACTACTGACCCTCACAATGGAACAATGTCCGATTATGGAAGTTATTTCATGGCATGGCTCTCAAGAAAAACAGCTTTGAGCCTTATTGGACACTGGTGTGGACATTACAATTATTGCCTGGCGTCACTGGCCATCTACCTGGCCTCTACAAAACCGCTTGGAGGCAGTTGAGGGGGTCGGTGGAGCAGGACGGGTCCAGAAAAGTTGTGAACCAGTATCCATTACTATTGAACAAAATACAGTATCAACTGTAGTGACAGTAATGGACCTCCCTACTGGAGTACAGGCATTAATCAGGCGAGATGTGCTTGCTCAAATGGGACTGGTGCTAAGCATGGACAATGGCCCTTTTTAACGGCAGCCACTACTTTGACTTCCCAACCGAGCAGTGGCCGCTAAAAAGGAAAAGTCTTGAGCAAGCCCACCTTTTAGTACAAAAACAACCACAGCAGCGATTGATGGCAACACCACACAAACCCCGGCTGAAGATAGCTCCACTCCTGACACATCAAGAGAGAGAACACCTGAGGGACTATCTAGCAATATAGCTGCTGGTTCTCCAACTCCAGAGCCTTCTAAGGAAGAGAATTGAGTGGACAATCCTTCTTGATTTAGAGACACTTGCTCATCAGGAACCCTGAAAGGTTTGTGACTATACTGGACTTGGGAGAAGATGATCTTTAAGCTGTGTTAAGGGATGTGGGAGTGGTGCTTGGATGTAAATATATTGTGGGGGGTGTAAACAAAAACTTTGGGTACATCAATCACAGTTGTGGCAACCTGTATGCAGGCCATGTTTGTGGGTCCTCAATAGTAGTAGCTGGCAGCGAGACGTTCAAAACGAAACTGAGAATTGCTCACAAGGAGCTGCTGAACTTGTTTTCGATAATCGTGAAAACAGATATATCGACTGTTAGTACGTTGCTGTCTTCTGCAGGCTATCAAACAGATTAAGTGCTACCTTGCTACAATAGCACTCAGGGTCATCTGTTCTCAAGATATAGGCATTTTATGACACCGTATTATAAGAGAGGAGGAGTGGGATGTTGCTGTTAAGAGGCTCCGACAACCTAATCTTGGGAGTAATAATTCTTAACATCCTCCCAATACAGGCATGGGTACCAGTACAGGCCCCAGCACAACCTAAAACTAATATCTGGGCTACTTTGGGAAACAAAACTGGGCAACATGCCATCTGCCTGTCCTTAGCATCACCAGGCAATCCTTTTTCCTGTTTAGTTGGTATGCCTCTTGACACCTGGCCATGCCCCAGGGACATTCCGACCTGCAAGAATACGGGTCCAAAAAATAATGTTGATTGTTGGAATCAATGGGTGCCTTACTTGGGGCATGCAGCATTAGAACCCCAAGAGTTGGAATTACTTGGGTCTGTTCGAGCTGATGCTTGTGTGACCTTTAATTACTCTGGTAAGTCCTTACGACGACCAGGATTTAATTACACAGTGTTGGTAAATGCAACTCTCTCAGTATATCGGAATGCCTCACAATGGTGTAATTACACTTCTGCCAACATTTCAGCATCTGCAAATACACCTATTCACCTATCTTCAGGAATATTTTTGATTTGTGGAGATAGAGCTTGGCCAGGTATACCATCCAGATTGAGAGGGGGTCCATGTACATTAGGAAGGTTTACTTTGCTTGCACCCAACACATCAATGATCTTACAGGTCCATTGGAAACACCTTTGTACCAAAAGATTAGCTCATGCCTTTAAGCCTGACTGTCAGTATAATGTACAATTCTGGTCCGCAGGACCAATTTTTGCAGCATCTCTTTTTACTCCAGGCATAGTTAGTGCAGGAGCTTTAGGCCAGCTTAATAAGCTTGGCTGCTGGCTGGCAAAACAGACCAATGCAACCTCTATAGCTCTTTCCCAGCTATTAACTGATGTTGATTCTGTTAGACATGCTACCTTACAAAACCAAGCAGCAACAGATTTTTTACTTTTAGCACAGGGCCATGGATGTGAGGACTTTGAAGGATGTGCTGTATGAACCTTTCTGACCATTCTGTCTCTATTCATGCACAGCTGAGCAGGCTGCAAGACCTTACCAATCATTTGCAGAAAAACACTGGGTTAGGATTGACTGATTGGTTGAAGTCTTTACATTTGGAGCCGTGGTTAACTTCATTGCTTCAGCAATTTATTATAGTGGCAATAATTTTGGTGGTAGCCGTTTTGTTTATTCCTTGCATTTTACAATGTTTGCAGTGTAGTATGGGACGCATAGCAGAATCAGCTATGAACTGAGCTTTTATCGCACAAAATGAAAAAGCGGGAAATGTTGATGCTTGGTTAGCAAGTAACAGACATGGCTCAGCTGAGGCCTTATTAGCAGGCCATGAAAATGGCTCATCTGAGGGTTCATTGCAACAATCTAGCTGCTAAACTGCACGTATTAGCAAGGTCAGGCTATAGCAGCCTATTCATAAAATTGATACTACTGCAGCTAGAGGATGTGAGAGAAAGAAGAGATGGTTAGTTTGTTGCTATATAGAGGATAGATGCAGTAGGTTTGCTGCTAAAAAGCACGAATACCGACTTAGCTAAAAAGTAGAAGGGGTGGTCTTTTCACGCTTGCAAGAGCCAATAGTAGGAGAGGTGTATGTACCTAAAACCAATTAAAATGTGCCAAATATGCTTAAGTCATTATATTTTGGATTATAAATGTAGATGGTGCCTTCAATAAATCGAACTATGCTTTATCAATCACATTGATTGGTTGCATATTTCCCTCGCTGAAGTTCCTCCTCATTTCACCTCATTAATGATTACTTGAAGGGTTGGTGGCTGTGTTCTCCTTGTGATGGTTCAAAAAGCATTCCCAAAATCACCAATATAGTCTGCCAGAAAGGGTAGGGTTCCAGCCTGGTCATTAAAGCACTATTTCCTAATTTCTTTGCCTCCCCCAGGTATTTGCCCTCTGGTCCCAATGTGGTGTCCATTTTTTGGTTTCTTAGGGAATTAATATCCCAGGGGCATTTTTTTAAGGATTTTTGCATTGTCCCACTCGGTGGGTTCTCGCCTCCACACTCTCTTACTTCTCTACCTCGCCCACCGACTGGGTTGTGGCCATCGTGGGGTGTTCCATTTTCTCGGCAGCAAAGGTAGGCTTCAGGTCTGTAGCTTCGCCCCTTCCTGTTCTTGTATGATTCCCAATTTTTATCCTTTGCTTTTGAATCACACTGGACACATTAGGCTCCAGTCAAGGCCTTTCGGCAACACCCTTTTGATGATCTGTTCTATAAATGGTGCCGGTTCGTTAGAGTGGTAACAATATTTCTCAGGTTTTGCTTCTTTTAAAAATATTTCCCACCACTCTTGAGACAGTTATATTATTTTCCCATCTTTAGGGTAACCTGTGTGAGCTTTCTTTCTACCTGGTAACACCCTTTACAAACTCCCCTAGGGGGTCTGCCCCTTTGGCAGTGGGTCCGCCACCATTTCCGGCACACTTTACCGATAAAACATACAAAAGTATAGCAATCACAGCCCCATATCCCACAGTATATGCTAAAATTACTAACAATGGGGTAGCTATATTCAGACAATTTACCAACTCAGGTCTTTTAAATTAATTACACAGAGTTCATTAGTAATAATTCTGAGTCTGGGTTTAAATTTTTATCTTTTAAAGGTGATTGTCAGGTCTCCAGGCAGGCTGGCTCTCTTCTAGGGCTTCTCTCGAGCCTCAGTGGGCCGGGGCGTCCTGCAGCCCCATGGGGGCCAGCGGCCACTGTTGCCCCTGCCCGGGTGTGGTGGGGTAAGGCACAGCCCAGCGCTGAGACCCAGCTGCCCCACAGCCCTCAGCTCGTGCCCCTAGTCTCGCACATTTGTGCCCGGCCCTGACACTCATTGTCTCACTCATATATCTTTTTTAATCCTGTTGCCTGAGGGTTTCAGGCAAGTGCGACCTGGTTTAGAGGGAGACCATGACGGACTCGCACTACCGTCGGACATTCACACGTGACACCAATATGATGAACGGTGAAATGCGTTTATTTCCCGTGGGCACCCGCTTAAATACCCGCGGTGTGCCCACGTCACTCCCTTAGGGGTTGGTAACTTGGAACGTCATGGAGAAGGAGGGGCCCTAACTCCTCGTAACAGCGCGAGATCTTCCGAACGGCTGTTCTGGCTAACCACATCTCCCCCCTCTCCATGAACAATTAAGTTTGAACAATAACATTTGAAACTGGGTAAGCAACTGGTTAGTGACATGCAAATGAACTGGTTAGTAAACAAACTGGCTTAACAACTATCTAAGTTAACTGTCTTTGTTGCAAAAGCATGATGTCGATAGTACCTAAACGAGCCTTAACAAACTGTGCAATTTTATTGAGCAAACAAGGTCCGAACACAAGTGCGAACATTATAACAACAACGGGTCCCAACAAGGTAGAGATTATAGGGGCAATCCACGGGTGCTGTGTAAAGAGGGAACTGAACCAGTTTTGTTGTTGGAGCTCGTAGCGACGACGCTGGTAAAGATGTCTGACAGCCGGACGGTCCAGGCTGGGGTGTTGGTCTCAGTTTGGCCTATCAGAGCGCCGGTGACGAAGTTCCTGAATGTCCAGATGTGGGGCTGGTAGGGATGGTAGCCGGTGCTGAGGTGGATCAGTGCTACCAGAACGCAGAGGCACGAGACTGGAGTTGACGGCTTGGCTGAAGATCTGCAACAGGGAACCTGTGGGAAAGACAATCAAGATGTTGGTTAGTTTTTGTTAGGTAAAACTGGCTTTATGGATTTTAAAGGACACCACTTGATGTCATCATCCTTTCTTACTGCCGCATACCCTCTGCCCGTCACAACCAATTTCCACCCTGCTTCCCACTCCCCTAGCTCATTTGTAATGCTGACTGGAGGGCCCTCCTGGATGGCTTCTACCGCCCAATGCTTCTGGGAGGGGGCTTGACCTTGATTTCCTCGGGGGAATTGGTTCAGGGCTAGCAGAGCTGTTGCGAGCAGTCGTGGTTGTTCTGACGGAGGGATGGCTCCGACGAATCCTTCGGCCCTTGCCAGAGTTTCTATTTTTGATTTTAAAGTTTGGTTGGCTCTTTCCACAATTGCCTGTCCTGTGCTGTTGTATGGTATACCCTGTTTTAGGGCAATGCTCAATTTGGAGGCAAACTCCTGAGCCGCTTTAGAGATAAAATGAGTTCCATTGTCTGTTTTTATTTGCTTGGGGATACCAAGCCAGGCCATAGCAGACAACCAGTGCTGAACTGCGGCTTTGGAATTTGCTTTTGCGTGTTGGGTCCCTATAATGACACCGCTGAAAGTGTCTACTGTCACGGCGAGCCACGCTCTGGGTTTTCGCAGTTGACATAGCATGAAGTCTGTTTGCCAGATCTCTGAGGCTTTCAAGCCTCTGGGGTTAACTCCACTGGACCACAGCGGGGATTTTTGGCAATAGGGACATGTGGCCACGATATGCTTGGCGTCGGACATGGAGATGTCGCATTGTTTGGCAAGCGCTTTTGCCCCTATGTGGAGAGACTCATGTAGTTGCTTTGCGCTTTGCAGTGTCCACAGGTTTTTGGCTGCAGCATCAGCTTTGTCGTTTCCTAGTTGAAAGTAACCTTTTATGGGACTGTGACTATTAACATGAATAACAGTTACGGTACCTTTCCTTGAGTGTAATGCTTCTTCAATCATCTGGGCCGTGGTGAGATGGAAATGCCAGGGTGAGACATCGCTTGGCACAGCCTTGCAACGAACATGGAGTCAGTGACGATGTTGAGGTGGTCAAGTGGAAACAGGTTGCAAGCGAGCACTATTGCAGATGCCTCTAGTAGCTGAACTGACAGGGACTGATCTTGCATTTTTACACACTGCCATTTGTCTTTGTCCTGCCACACGACTGCAGCTGTTGATGTTGTTGACGATGCATCTGTGAACACCGTTGGTCCGGGTGAGGGTCGGTCCAGGACTTTTGGTGGAAGGTCGATGTCCACTGTAGCAAGCAACTGAGTCCACGGAGGCTTGGCGGCGTAACAGAGTTCTCCTCCGAATCCGAACAGGGCCAACGCAAGGTGTTCCGAAAGTGCCACTGACGCGGAGGGAATTTGCTTCCATGGGGTTCGGGTCGCAAATTGGGTAAAAGTTGCCGGCATGAAATTTGCATCCGAGTCGGAACCCGAGTCGGAATCCGAATCGGAGCTGGGTCTGGCACAGGAATAGCATTGTTGTCTATGTACGGATTGCCTGCGCCATCTGTCCCAGCTAGGCCTCCAGCCTGCCTCGACCTCACTGTCCGATGGAGAGGAAGTGGAATGGTCGGGGACTTCCGGCAGACTGTGCTTTTTCCCTGGACTCTGCCCCCTGGGTTTTTGGTGGGTGGTGACTGCGCCCGCCATGCTCCGCCCCGCGCCCGCTCTCTGATTGGGTGTAGGTGTCTCCTCCCAGCCAGAAACCGCGCACTCTTCCCCCTGGTGTAAACTGCGCGTGTCCGTGGCGGGAATTGGGTAGGGGTCCCGCCCTTCTTCTTTACCCTCGGTGCCATATTGTGAAGTATAAGATGGTGGCGTTATTTCTATTTGATTTTTACTTTTGTCACTGGCACCGTCGATAAAGAAAGGGGAACCATCACGCTGAGGAAGTGGTTTGGGGTTAGTGATAGCACCGGAGGTTGGGGTTGGAGATTGGGACCGCGAAAATGAGGGAATGTTAGTATCTAACCACGGATTAGGGCTAGTGAACTCATCAGAAACACAAGTCTGGGTTGCAGCTCCCACCCCCAGCTTAGGAATAAGTCTTAAATATTGTTGAGCTGCCTTCCAGGTTTCTTGTTCATCAAGAGCCTTTTGCAGAGCGGTTTTAACTTTGCCCCAGCTCTTGAGGCACTTGCTTGAGCCGGACGAAATAACGTCCTCGGCAAGAGTGGAGGTGCACTTCCCCCAACATTCTGAATGCAGAATGTCGACAGGGCGATCAATAACGTTTAACATTAACAACCGCCTAATAGCAGTATTAAAATCTGACACCTTACAGGGAATTCCCCACTGCGCATGAATTTCAGAAATTACCTTTCCGAGACTCTCCATCCCGGTGGTACGGGAGCGTCCTCCCCACCGAAGTCGGACCAGCCGCTCCGGTCGTCTCCTCCGCCAGCGTGTTTCCCGTCGCCCGCTGCTCAGACCCGAGTGTCGGGGAGCAGACCGGGTTTCGGCACCACTATGTTGCCTGAGGGTTTCAGGCAAGTGCGACCTGGTTTAGAGGGAGACCACGATGGACTCGCACTACCGTCGGACAATCACACGTGACACCAATATGATGAACGGTGAAATGCGTTTATTTCCCGTGAGCACCCGCTTAAATACCCGCGGTGTGCCCACGTCACTCCCTTAGGGGTTGGTAACTTGGAACGTCATGGAGAAGGAGAGGCCCTAACTCCTCGTAACAGCGCGAGATCTTCCGGACGGCTGTTCTGGCTAACCACACCACTCTGAAAACTTAATCTTGATAAAAGTAAGATCGGCAACTTCTGTTTCCCAAAAGATCAAAAGGCACTGTAAATGCAGGAAACAAAAGAATTATCTTTCAAAAAAAGATATTTATCGAATTCTAAAGAATTATCTTTCATCTTTCTGCTGATGGCAGTTTCCTTAAAACTCTCCTTACTGCACTCAGAGGAAGCAACAAGTTTCCCCCTGCCCAGCACCTGGTCTTGTATTTTCCAGTGCAGTACAAATGCAGGAATCCTAACAGGACTGTGCAGTCCATGTGTAGTTTTTAAGGACATGCCCAAATGGATGATTAGCTGTATTTACACTGACCAGGACACAGCCATGTTCACTCAGTGTGTCTGACCACGAAGAATTTTCTCTAGCATACATTTCAGAGGTTTTTATTACTTATATCCATTTTGTTCTTAGTGACAACAGAGCAATTGCTCTAATTTAAGTTTCTGTTTTCTTCATCTCCTTAATGCATGCAGCAGAAGAACCTGCATCCTTTAATGCAATGGTAAGGTTTTGACAGCCATGACAGAACTTAAAATTGGAGTGTGAGTGAACCAGACTGGATGTCAGTGTGACTCACCTCAGTTTTGGCCATGCTAAATTGTATTAGAATCATATATTCTGACATCTGCACAGTCTAACTAAAACAGTGCAGAGCCCTTGTTGTTATGGGATTGCTGATGTAAAAGACTTTTGCTTCCACACCACTTTTCACAGCTGACTCACAGCTTTCTTTCAACTTCCTATCAATTCCTGCAATCGAATCTTGAGAGCAGATAGAACTCTGTTTCCTGCAATTTCTGTGTAGGATTCAGTAAATCATTTGCAAAGATAGAATACCTGCAAAATCCCTACAGAGAGCAAAGTAAAAAAATACTTCGGCATTTTCCTGTCCTCGTAAATAAATATAAATGTCAATACTAACAACTTCAAGCCATTTTTTTTCTTGCTGAGTTTTTAGAACTGAGCCTCTAGCATTTTGACACAGTGTTCTCATTTTGTTTGCTTTCAAAACCAGTGCTTATTTTTAGTCATCAGAGATTGTATTATCCAAAAGAAATAAAATTGGGGTGAATTGGCAATAAATGAAAAGAAATTCATTTAACAAAACACTCCATCAAGCTGCTGCATGTAAGACTCTCTGATTGTAAGAGCCTGAAATGAGGGATGCAGAACTCCAGGTTGGCTCTTGAAAATGCTGCTTATTATACCCAAATGATGCAATAATTTATTTATCATTTAAAATGCTGTTTATTGTATCCATGTGATACAGCAATTCACGGGCCACGGGTGACAAGAGCCCAGCCCACAGCCTGACAGCCACATCTGTGGGTTCCTCTGAAAGCTTCCTCTAGATCTGGTTACAATGCATTCAATAATTTTCATTACAGAGCATCCTAAGACATGACAACCAATCAATCCTTCACTATCACCTGTAGCCTATCATACCTACTGACATTACAATATTCTTGTTACTATTTTCCAATCACAAAAGGTTAGTGTGTTTCAGTTTAACCTAGAACTCGTTTTTCAGTTTTCTTGCAGTGGAAAATCCTGAGATCTTTTCTCTACTTGCAACATGGTATTTTTGTTTGCCTGTGAAAATTCTTTTCCTTGGTAAAAATATCTTTTGTTTGAGGTGGATTTATCCTTTGCTCAGAGTCATAAAAGCCCCTTCCAACTCACTGCCCTTTGCCTTCTTAGTTACCCAGTAAGACTGGCTCAGCAATTCTTTTCTTCTACATCAAAACTTGCTCTGATCTCTCTTCCTTCTTCAGATTCTACATTAAAAAATCTTTCTGTTATTCACACACATATGTGAGACCTTCCTGTCAACTCCTCATTCTTCCTAACACATGGGGCTGTGCCCTATAGGGAATGAGGTCCTGCCCTATACGGGATGGGGGCTGTGCCCTATAGGGGATGGGGTCTTGCCCTATAGGGCACAGCCCCTGCAGGAACAAACTGGACTTCTGGACAGCAGATCAATATGATTTTGCAGAAGCCGATTTATTGTTTATAATTCACCCTAATTATCCATTTCTAGAACCATCACCCATGTGGGGACACACTCTACAATTGGTAATTTTAGGGTGTTGATCCACCCATTCAAACCCCCCAGAGTCAGTAATTGGTGGTCACATGCAGTTTCACTGCCTCCTGTTATCTTGAATCTTCTAATCTTGGTGTTCTGTGTTTTCAACTTCTCTCCCCATTTAGCATAGTTTATGTTCCAGCGGCCTTGGGGGGTTTCAAACAAGTTATCAAAAAACTCCTAAAATTTTCTCATGCTGTGCACCTATTATAAACTCTGGTCTAAATTAAGAAATGCACAAAAACAGCTGGCATGTGAAAGAAGCGTGTGAACAAAGAGCAAAATATGCAGAAAGAACTGAACAGCAAAACATAGCAACTGAATGTGGTTTTTGGCTGGTGCACACCACACAAGGCCCAGATTTGTACAGACATGTCCACCAGCGTCTCCACCTTCTTCAGCATTAGTACAATTCCCTTTCTTTTTTGTACCAGCCAAATTGTCTTTGTTATCTTATCCTTATCTTATCTTGCCTTATCTCATCTTATCCTATATTACCGTATTCTTACATTATCTGATCCTTATACTAGCTTATATTTTATTATATTCTATATCATATCATATCATATCATATCATATCATATCATATCATATCATATCATATCATATTCTATCTTATTTTATCAAGCTAATCACTAACTATATTTATGGAAAAAACAGTGTGCTAATAATGAACAAAAATATCCAAACCCCTTTGATTATATCTTTCAAACACCCAGGTATTCCCCATCCTTCTAACCATTCATCCAAACCCCAATCCTCCACATTTAACTTCCTCATTTTATCCTGCAGTTGTTTTATCTTCTTGTGAATGGATGCAGAATGGTCAGAAAGATACATACAACACATCCAATCAAAATCCTCACACCCGTGCCCATGTGCTGATAGTAAAAAATCTATAGCAGCTCTATTCTGCAATGTAGGGTGTCTAATGCTATTTACATCTGTAAGCATTTGTTTCAAAACAGTTTGAAGTGATATTCAGCTGTTCATTCACTCAACATCTCAGCTTCTCCAGCGTAGTCAATGCCTGAGCAGCAGCAACACCTGGGGAAAGAATTGATGCTATTATTTGTGCCAGAGGACCCCAGAATTCCAAACAATTGTACAAATTAGGCTCCAAATCCCCAATTTCTCTTTTAGCTCTTTTGCTGTGCCCTGCTCTCCAAAGGGTCTGATTCAACAACTCATGCGTGCCAGGAGCAAACATAGTTAACTTTTGGAGGATATTCAGGGGGCAATTTGGGGTTTTTTTGGGAGTTCTCAGGAGTGTCATAAATGGATATTTCCCTATTTTAACTTTTCAACCCTTGGCCATATGCATTTGCCTGTCTCTTGGTGAAAGCTGCTGTGGGCCAGGGCCAGCACCGAGCTGGGCTGTGTGGGCCAGGCAACGTGGAGAGTCTTGGCTGATCTTGCTGTGTCCCTGGCCTCAGCAAAGGCTTGGAGGATTTGCCTGCCAAGGCATCCTGCTCATTGGCTCTTCCTGTGTGCCTTGGAGAGAACAAGGATGGCATTTCTGGCAGCTGGGCATTAGCAGCCCTTCAAACGGGGGCGTGTTGTGGAGCAAGCCCAGCTGAGACACCCTGCGAGGAGCCAGCCCAGTGCTCCTTGCTCCTCTCTGCTGACACCAGATGGTTGATGTGGTTTTGGGATGAGCCCAGCTCTGTGACGGGGTGCTACGTGCACACGAGACAGCTGCCCCTGTCCCGCGGGGTCCCAGCAGTGCCTCGCAGTTGTCCTGCACACACATCAGGATGTGGCCAAGAGAGGTCCTGGAAACTGAGGCAGCTGATTTGAAGCTTTTGCAGGTGCCTGCAGGTCAAGGCCAACGGTGTTCCCTCAGGATACAGCAGTCCTGAGGGTTCGCTCCAGAGCTGCCTGATGCCGCCCACTCCTTGTGGCACCAGTTGCTTTCCTGTGGAATGTTCTACCTCCAACAAGAGCAAGGAGGGAGCTGGACAAAGAACTTGCCAGGCCACTCTCGATCCTTTCCCAGCAGTCCTGCTCCCTCCCTCCAGTCCTCAGAGTGTGCCCATCCCTTTTGTTCCCCTTCAGCTCATCCCTTTGCTTTGCTTTCCATCAATAAAGTTTGGTTTCTTCACTTTGCCTGCATCTCTGTGGAGCTCAAGTGGTGCAAATCCAGAGCCCTGGGACACACAGGCCCCTCCTGCCGTTCTGTTCCACGCCGTGTTCTGTGCAGAGGCTCAGAGGAACGAGGGCAGATCAGGTTGGAAAGGTCTCTGTGTTGAAGTTTCAGTTCCACAACACTGTGAACTTCAAGGTCTTGCCTCAAGGCTGATGGCTGCTGCCAGCTTGGCCCCATGGCACCCACTGTGGACGTGGCCAGGGACAGGACGGCAGAGGGGCCGGGCAGACACCCCGCAGCGGCCGTGCTCCATCCTCTGGGGCATCCCGGGGCTTTCCCTGCCTGGGGAGCGCAGGGCTGGCCTGTGTTCTCTGCACATGAACGGTTGATCTTATCCACAGGAAACAAAATCAGCATCCCCGTTTCCAGATGTCACTTAAGAGGAGGCATTTGGCGCAACAAAGGCAGCCGGGCTTCTTGGTGGTGGCAGCTTTGGTCTGGCAGGAATCTTGTGCCGTATGGAATTTTAGCTGGCAGAAACCCACTGCTGGCTAAGGCCCCTGAATAGGAATGGTGGCTATTTTCCACAGGACATTAATCTCACCATCCCAGTTTCCAGATGTCACTTAGGAGAAGGCATTTGACAGTCCAATGGCAGCCATGGTCCGAGGATATGGCAGCTTTGGTCTGGGAGAAATCATGTGCCATATGGAATTTGAGAAGGCAGTAACCCAGTCCCAGCTACGGGACCCTGGTGGCTCTTTTCCATGTGAAACAAATCTAATTATCCCAGTTTCCTGATGCCAGTACAGAGAAGGTATTTGGCACAGCAAATGCAGCCATGTTCCTAGGAGGTGGCAGCTTTGGTCTGGAAGAAATCCTGCACCCTATGAAATTTTAGCAGATGGAAGCCCAGTCCCAGTTAGAGGCCCCTGAATATCAACGTTAGCTCTTTTCCATGGGAAACAAAACTCACCATCCCAGTTTCCTGATGTCAGTTGAGAGGAAACATTTGGTGCACCAAAGGCAGCCACTCTCCTAGGAGGTGGCATCTTTACAGAGCACACACCCACAGATTTTTCTCTCTCGAGCCTTCAGAGAGTGCAGCCTCCTTTTATCCTTAACTCCCGGCCACACTTTGCTCTCTTCCCTTTCTCATTGGCCAAGGTACTCGGAAGATACAGCCTTCCCAACCCGTGTACCCCATATTCCCCCTTGAATCTGGCATTTTCCCCCGAAGTTCAGAAGTTCAGTCTTGTGCAGACTCTTGTCTGGTTCAGCGGCCAAGCTTTGTGGGCCCAGTAACAAACCTGCTGCCCAAAGCCAGTAGAAACTTTACAACCCATTGCAAAGACCCTAACAGCCATCCCTTCACCCATGAAGTGATTTGTAAAGACATTAGCACACATCTTTCCTCTCACAATTATGTTTCCTCTGCTGCTAACAGACTTTTAAAGCCAGCCTTTGGCCTGGCCTCTCTGTTGTTGTAGTTCCATGGACAGAGGTTGTTGTCTCTTCCCCCTTCCATGGGCAGGCCACTGTTCAGCCATCTCCAGGACAGCAGGGCCCCACCCCACAGCACTGTGACGTAGGAAGACAAAAACCATCACTCCAAATGTCCCCCATCCTCCTCCTTCCCAGGCTTGTGGCTCTGCCAGTGGGGTTTGCTGCTGTTGCCACAGGAAAAAGAAGAGCACTGTGATACTGTGGGGCTCAATGGAACCAAACATCCATTGTGACACTACAGAGCCTCACAGAACCCAGAGTCCATGGTGACACAACAGGGCCTTGTGGAACCAAGGAGTCCAAAGGCCTAAAACAGATCTTGCATGGCTCTGCCTTGGAAAGAGAAACCTCCTTGGCACACACTTAAGAAGGGTGTCTGTTTGTTATGGGGAAACTCAGGAGTCTTAGATTGCTTCAAAAAGAGAAAAGGAAGAAAACCCCTGTTTCCCTGAATGCTGCCAGATCTCCAAGCAAAGCAGATCCCAGGTGATTGAGGACAGACAGGATGGGGTTGGGCAATGTGGAGCAAGGTTGTCCACACTGGATCAGACCTCAAGGTAGAGCTTCTCTGAGCAGGCCAGATCTCCTGAAGAGAGACCCTGGATCAATACCAATCACAGAACGCTGCAATCAACTCTGCTCTGAAGAGAAACAGTAATAAAAGACACTCTTTAAAATAGGAACTTATTTCTAAGAAGCTCTTTGAAATATTTCTCCATAACTCTAGAAAAAAAACTTTCCTCATCAACTGCACTGGACCAGAGGGAAAGAAAGGCAGAGCCATGGTTTGTCAGGACTGACTTGATCCCAGTGAGCCCCGTGGTGCATTTGGTGCTGAGCCCTTGAACCTCAGGGCCTGAGATGAGCCAAATCCCATTGAACTGACCCCAAATCCCATATAAATACTCCAAAATCCCCCAAAACTTCCCAAAAATTGGTCCTGACCCTGTCCCAAAGCTTCCACCTCACCCCACTCTCCCAGGTCAGTTTAGCTCAGCCCAAATCCTCCATTTTTTTTCCCCAAATCATCCCTTTTTTATCCCAATCTTCCTTTTTTTATTCTAGATCTTCCTTTTTTATCCAAAACTCTTTTTTTATCCCAAATCCCCCTTTTGTAGCCCCAAAATTCTTCTTTGTATACCCCAAATGTCCTTTTAAGACCCCAAATTTGCCTTTTCACAGCCCAAATCTTTTGTGCATCCCAAATCTCTTTTCCCACCTCAAAATCTCCTTTTCCCACCCCAAATCCCCTTCTTCCACCCAAGGTACTTTCCTGTCTACCTCAAATCCTTTTTCCCACCCGAAATCCTCAATCCCCACCCCAAATCCCCCTTTCCTCCCTCCAAATCTTCTTTTCCATCCCAAAATCTCCTTTTGCCACCCCAAATCCCCTTTTTAGGTTTCCCCAGGTATTTTTGGGGTTCCACTGGGGTTTTTGGGGTTTTTCCCAGCATCGTACCCAGGGTCTCTGCAGACATTGCACCAGGAGCTGCCCCCACCCCAAATGAATCCCAAATCAACCTTAAAGCAACCCTAAATGAACCCAGCTGTGCCCCCCAAGGCTGGAGTGATTCGGGGGGAGTTTGGGGTCTGGTGGGTTTGACCCCAAAGTTTGGGGAAGGAAGAGGTTTGATCCTAAAGTTTGGGGGGGGGGTTGACAGCCCAGGGTTTGGGATCAGAGGGTTTGACCCCAGAATTTGGGGATCAGGGGCATTTAACCCAAATTTTGGGATCAGAGGGGTTGGACACCCCAAATATTTCAAACCCCAGAGGTTGGGAATTGGGGGAGTTTAATCCCAAAGTTTGGGGTCTGGGGGGGTTTGATCCTAAAACTTGGGGTCAAGGGTGTTTTACACCTCAGGATTTGGGGTTTGGGGAGGTTTGACACCAAATTTTGGGGGTTAGGAGGATTTAACCCCAGAGTTAGCAGTTGGGGCCTGAGATGATCCTAAAATTTGTGATCTGGAGGGGGTTTGACACGCCAGGGTTTGGGTTTGGGGGGTTTTTGACCTCAGAATTTGGCAATCAGGGGGGCTGAATCCCAAATTTTAGGATCAGAGGTGTTGGACACCCCAAATACTTCAAACCCCAATGTTTGGGGATTGGGGGTTTTGACCCCCTCTATTTGGGGTGAAAGTTGAGATCAAAATGATTCCCTGGAAACAGCAGCGAGACCGGGAACAGGAACAGGATTGGGAACAGGATCAGGATCGGGAACAGGATTAGGAATGGGAATGAAATAGCAATTGGGAATGCAATCCAGTTTGGGAATAGGAATGGAATCAGTATTGGTAAATGGATCAAGATTGCAAATGAGATAGGGATCAGAAATGGGAATCAGATTGGGAATGGGAATGGGAATGGGAACAGAATTGGGAATGGGAACGGGATTGGCATTGAGAATGGGAACAGGAATGGGATGAAGATTGGGAATGGGAACGAGATAGGGATCAGGACCAGTAATGGGACTGGGATTGGAATGGGAATAGGAACGGGATTGGGATCAGGAACAGGACTGGGAATGGAAACAGTAAGAAGATTGAGAATGGGATCAGGAGCAGGAATGAGTTAGGGATTGAGAACCAGATTGGGAATGGGAACAAGTTTGGGAAGGGGAACAGGAACGAGATAGGGATTGGGAACAAGATCGGGGTGCTAAAGCCGTGATATAAATAGGTGCCTTGGTTGGGAAATCTCAGATTGGAGAACCAAAACCAGTACAGGCAGGAACAACTTTTCCTGGCTGGGAACTGGAATTCCAGACCCTGGCAGTGTGATCCATGCAGGACCATCCAGACTGGGAGCATGGGGGCTGGGATCACATAGACTGGGATCCTCCTGACTGGGTCTGCACAGACTGGGACCAGATGGATCAGGGCCTTCCAGACTGGGATTGTACAAACTGGGACCATATGGACTGGGATGGTACAAACTGGGAACACACAGACTGGGATTAAACAAACTGGGACCATATGGACTGGGATTGTACAAACTGGGAACACACAGGCTGGGATTGTACAAACTGGGACCATATGGACTGGGATTGTACAAACTGGGACCATATGGACTGGGATGGTACAAATTGGGAACACACAGACTGGGATTAAACAAACTGGGACCATATGGACCGGGATTGTACAAACTGGGAACACACAGGCTGGGATTGTACAAACTGGGACCATATGGACTGGGATTGTACAAACTGGGACCATATGGACCGTTCTGGCTGCACCAGGACGATGTGAATTGATGGGGCCCTGCCCCACCCAGGGGTCCCTCCCAGTCCCGTTCGAAGCGCAGCCAAAACTCCCCGGAGTGAACGCGGAGGTCCCAGAGCGCTCCCGGTGTCGGTCCCAGTCTTGGAGCAGTCCTGGAGCGCTCCTGGTGCTGAATCTGATCCTGGTGTTGATCCCAATCCCAGAGCAGGGCTGGTCTTGGTCTCAGTCTCAGTCCTATATGGGTACCAGTCTCGGTGCTGGTTCTGTTTTCAGTCTTGGTCTCAGTCACAGTCTCAGAGTGGTTCTGGTCCCAGTGCTGGTTCCGGTGTCGGTGCTGGTCCCAGAGTGCTCATAGTGCCAATCTCAGTCTCGGTGCTGGTTCCGGTGCCGGTGCTGGTGCCAGAGCGCTCATAGTGCCAATCTCAGTCTCGGTGCTGGTTCCGGTGCCGGTGCTGGTGCCAGAGTGCTCATAGTACCAATCTCAGTCTCGGTGCTGGTTCTGGTGCTGGTCCCAGAGTGCTCATAGTGCCAATCTCAGTCTCGGTGCTGGTTCTGATGCCGGTGCTGGTCCCAGAGTGCTCATAGTGCCAATCTCAGTCTCGGTGCTGGTTCTGGTTCTGGTGCTGGTCCCAGAGTGCTCATAGTGCCAATCTCAGTCTCGGTGCTGGTTCTGGTGCTGGTCCCAGAGTGCTCATAGTGCCAATCTCAGTCTCGGTGCTGGTTCTGGTGCTGGTCCCAGAGTGCTCATAGTGCCCATCTCAGTCTCGGTGCTGGTTTCGGTGCCGCTCCCAGTCCCAGAATTCTCCCTGTGCTGGTCCCAGTGTTGGTGCTGGTCTCAGTCTTGGTCCCAGTGCCAGTTCTGGAGCCCATTTTTGTATTGGTCTCCATACCAAAGATTTTAGGCCTGTTTGGGTGATTTTAGGATAAACTGGGCAGTTTTAGGTTGGATTTTAGGCACCATTTGGACAATGTTAAGTCAATTTTCAGGATTTTAGACCCCTTTGGTGTGAATTTGAGGCCCCTTTCGCTGATTTTAGGCCAAACCTGGTGGATTTAGGCTGCATTTGAGGCTCTTTTGGGTGATTTTAGGCCAAACCAGGCCCTTTTAGGGCCGTGTGTCCCTTTGGCCCCGCCCCTTTCCCCTCACAGTTCCCGCCCTTCCCTTGACCCATCCCCTCCCTGTTGCAAACGGGGGAGGAGGATGAGGGAGGAAGCGGCAGCAGAAGCAGGAGCAGAGAAGGAGCGAATCACCCGCGCTAACCGGGACCTCCGTGAACTCGCAGCCCCCCCGGGACCATCGCCCCACATCCCAGGTGCCCGGGGAGGGGGAGCTCGCCCCAAATATCCCGGGGGGGTCCCTGGGTTTGGGGTGTTTTGGGGGAATGTTTGGAGCTTGCAGCGCTCCCGAGCCGAGCCACAGATGCCCCTCGGGGGGACATCGGGGGGTCCCCGGGAGGTGTTTTTGGGGGTCCCGGTGGCGGCAGAGCCCCGGCGGGGGCGGGGGGATGCGGGTCTCCCCGCAATGGGGGTTGGGCTTCCCGGGCCGGGCCCTGCGAGCTCTGCCGGGGCCCGTGGGGACCGCGCGGGGCCGGCGGCATCGGCGGGGGGACACCGGATTGGGGAGCCCCGGGAGAGCCGCGGCTTCCCTGAGCGGGACCCCAGAGAGAGGAGAGCCCCAGAACCCCAAAGCGGGACCCCGAGAGGGGGGAGGGACCCCTGGGATTGCCGGGACCCCGGCGGGGGTGCTGGGGCTGGAGGGGCGCGATGGCCGCAAAGGGGTTTGGAGGTCCCGGTGCCGGGAATGGCTGCTCCCAGTATGAGCCCGGTCAATCCCAGTATGAGCCCGGTCAGTCCCTGTATGATCCTGGTCACTTCCCCTCGGTGCCGGCGGGATCCCTTTTGCTCCCAGTATGAACCCAGTCATTCCCCATGATGATACAATTTGCCCCCAGCAGGGTCCCAGTTGCTGCCAGTTCCTCCAGCTTTTGTCCAGTGTGTTCCCAGTTCTCCCAGTTGCCCCCAGTACAGTCGCAATCACTCCCGGTGTAACAGAGTATGTGTAAGGCTTTGCTAATCAAACATTGCTAAATTAGGGAACATGGCCAAAAGATCACTGAAACTTGCTTAAGGAAAGCGTGTAGGTGAAGGAGGCAGAGACATAAGGAAGGGGAGAATGCTGGAAAGCCCCAGGGGTCAGCACAAACACATCCTATGGACCCCGACCACAAAATCCCCCAGCCTTTCACCTAAGGGAGGCACAGAAACCAAGGTCAAAATTACAGCATTACGGGAACCAGCAAGGGGAATTTTAATTAAGAAAAGGAATCCACCACTTTTCTTTTACTTGATGTATTTGATAATCATTTTAGGCTGCATATGGGAAAAGAGAGCGCGGGCAGAAGGTAACCTCCATCAACCATTTAAGAGGTGCTTAATTAGATAGGAAGATCAACATGTGATACAGACTATTACAACTCCTGGAGCACCTAGTTTCACGATCACTCTGTGCCAATTAGTGCCCATAGGCCCTTGCTCAAATCTGAAAGGATTCTATTTCTGTCCTAGCTCCAACCCTGGACGAGGGTATTGTAATAGCCCTGGACAGTATTATTGTGCACACTGGGGATGTGAAACAATTGCATCACACTGGAATCCAGGAGCAGGAAGAAATAAAGCTCTTAGTGTAGAATGGAAACCAAAAAACTGTTTACCTCCCAAGAGAGAATGCAGCGGGGGAATAATCCAAACAGGACAAGTGATGATTATTCCCAGAATCACATACCACCCTGAAGAATTTGTGTATGATAATCAGAACTCTCCAAACCATCATTTACAAAAACGAGAACCATTTATCACTTTGACTATAGCCACCCTGATGGCTGTAGGAATTGCAGGTGCAGGGACAGGGATAACCTCACTTGTGCAGCAGAACCAAAAGTTTCAATCACTAGGAATAGCTGTAGATAAGGACATAATTCCAATTGAAAAATCAATCAGTGCATTAGAAAAATGGTTAAGATCGCTGTCAGAAGTAGTATTGCAAAACCATAGGGGACTTGACCTTATGTTTTTACAACAAGGAGGATTATGTGCTGCACTAGGGGAACAGTGTTGTGTTTATGCAGACCATACTGGAGTTGTTAGGGATACCATGACTAAACTCTGGGAGAGCCTAGAGAAACAAAAACAAGAAAGAGAACTGGAGCAGAGCTGGTATGAGTCCTGGTTTAACCATTCTCCATGGCTAACTACCCTACTGTCCACTATTGCAGGACCCCTAATATTGGTGATTTTAGTGTTGACCTTTGGACCATGTATTTTTAACAAAATCATTCAATAGTCAAAAGAAAGCTGGAAGCCCTGCACTTAATGTTGGTAAGAGCACAGTATGAGCCTATACAGGACGAAGGGTTAGAACTGAGCCACGCAGAATTGCAAAGATTTGATCAGCAAAAATGATAAAAAGGGGAAATTGTAACAGAGTACGTGTAAGACATTGCTAATCAAACATTGCTAAATTAGGGAACACGGCCAAAAGACCACTGAAACTTGCTTAAGCTAGCTGAAAGATTATATCTCAAATAGCCACAAACATCCTGTATGTGCCCAGTTTGTGGATACAAAAAACAGATAGGAAAAAGTCAACCAATGGCTAAGAGAAGACCACGGCCTTCCTCCCCACCACCACCAGGAGCCAGAAGAGCCCCCAGCAACTGGCTGTGCAGACACAGAACGTGAGAAAATGCTGAAAGGCACGGACACGGGAGAAGATGAAAATAACAGAGGGACTGACACGGAGTGGGGTGCGCGCCACTGGTGGAGCGGAGACTCCCCGGACCCCAGCGCTGATTTGCTTATTGCTGCTTGCTCAATAAATTCTTTATTGATTCCATTTATTGGAGTTGATCAATTTATTACAGATAAATTTGCAACAATGCAGGCCTAGAATGGGGCATGGACCGGGAATGGGGACAGGGAATGGGAATGCGGTCAGGGACTGGGAATTCTGCACTTGTCATGGGGACAGGGACCTCGACAGGGACCAAGACCTGGAATATGAGACAGGGATAGGGAACAGAACTGGAAATGGGACTAAAAAGGGAACAGGGACAGGGAATGTGTTCAGGGACCAGGAATGCTAATGGGAATAATGAAGTGGAACTGAGAATGGGACCAGGTGTGGGAAGGGGACTGGAAGGAGGACAGGGACCAGGAATTTGGCTGATAGAATGGGGACAGGGAGCTGGATTAAAAGACTGAGAGCGTGAAGGGAACAAGGAATAAGGGACAGGGTCTGGAACTACAGGATCGAGACCATGACTGAGAATAGAACAGGGAATGGGGACAGGGACTGGGAATGGGGACAGGGACCAAAACTGGGACCGGCTGTGGGGATTGGTTGTGGCTTTAGATCTTCCCAGAGCAGAGCAGTTGCTGGCTGCTGTAAAGTTGTTTTTTTGTCAAATCACGTCAGGCTCCAAAGGCAAAGAGCCCAAGGCTCTCCAGTCCCTGTTCAATCTCTCTGCCATAAAGTCCCGATGGAAGCAGGAGCAGCTCTCTGCTGCAAGAGGTGGAAGCTGCGGCTGGTGCAGAGTCTCCAGAGGCAGATGCTCCCTGGCCTTTCTTCTTCTCTTCTTTTCTTCTTCATCTTCCTCTTCTTCTTCTCTCACAGGTTGGTAGTAGTGATGATGATGGTGGGGGAAGAAGAGAGAGCGACGAGACAGGAGAGAGACAGAGCTCTGGATTCAACACACGGATTTTTATTGACAAATTTCCCAATGATCAAAAAACAGGAACCTGAAGCATTTCTCCTAAACCTATTAGAATCTTGGTTTTCTAATACAAAAGTTTATGTCTAACTTGTGCACATTGACTATCTGTTCTATCTGAAGAATATAAAATATATTTTTAATCTATTTTTATTCTGTCTAGAACCCTTTTTAAGCTCCAACTGCAGCTTGGTTTTTACATGAGATTCTATGGCTTTTACTTCTTAGGGCATTTATAACATATTTCTACGTATTTCACACTATGATTTATACTTCTACTTCATATTTATGCAACTTAATATTTCTACTTCTTAAACTAAACCTTAGAGATTTATTTCATGTTGGTGTGGCTTAGTATACCTGTCTGAAAATGTTTTTAATTTAATTCTTGCATTCTGTTCTCTCTCAGAGGGACTCTAAAAGGCTTCTGTGTTATACATTCCAACAACTAGGAATGAGGACAGACACAAGGAATGGGGACAGGGACATGGGAATGGGAGTGAAAAGAGGAACCAGGAATATGGAAATATGAACTCGGGAGATGATATGGGATGGGGATTAACAACATAGGACAGGGAATGGAAATGGGAATATGGTAACAGGATTGGCAATGGGGATATGGGAAGGTGTTCGGAAATATAGAAATTGAATTATGGGAATGGGAGTAGCACTGGGAATACAAAAAGGGAAACAGGGCATGGAATATGGGACTGGGAATATGTGATTGGCAACCGGGCAAAGAATACGAGACATGGACAGGGAATGAAACCAGGAATGGGATTTGCACTGGGATGGGAGCAGGACAGGAGTGACAGTGGGGTGAGATGGGAACAGGCCAGGGGCAAGGGGAGTGACAGCGAGGAGAGGGGGATCCTGGACAGGGGACAGCAGGAGCTGGGAGAGGGGGACATGAGGACAGTGTCAGGGCAGGGAGTTGATCATGAACTGCCCCAGAACCTTAGCCAGGGTCTCCCAGCACAGCCACAGCTGCTGGGGCTGGGGTTCCTAAAGCCCTGAGCAACCCCCAAGTCCCTCCCTGGAACCCTCAAGTCTCTGCGACCCAGCATCCCCCACATCCCCTGGAATATGCTCCCATGTGCCCAACCATGTCGTTATTCAACATCTTAATTTTTACCAGGATGTCGATATTTGGGAAGGACAAAGAGAAGTGCAAAGAAAATCCAGGCCATGGGGAGGGTGTGCAGCCCCCAGCCAGGTGTCTTCGCAACACGGATCAGCAGCACCAGGGCTCAGGGGGGCTCTGCCCACTGGGGTTCCCTGGGGATCATCCAGCGCGGATCCTGCCATGGGGATGGAGCTGCAGCAGCGCACGAAGCTCTTCCTGCACTCAGGGCACTCGCAGGGATTCTCTCAGTGGAGACTCTGTTGGTGTCTGGTCAAGTGAGAGCTCCTGGAGAAGCTCTTCCCACACTGAGGACACTCGCAGGATCTCTCCCCAGTGTGGATGCGCCGGTGGGTGATGAGGGTGGAGTAGAGCTTGAATCCCTTCCCACAGTTGGAGCAGTAGAACGCCTCTCATCGCAGTGAGTGCGATAGTGCTCGAAGAGATGGGACATTCTCTGAAACCTCTTCCTGCATTTATCACACTCGTAGGGTCTTTCACCAGTGTGGATCCTCTGATGAAGATTCAGGCTTGCCCACTGGGTGAATCTCTTCCCACAGTCCCCACACTGGTAGGGCGTCTCTCCAGTGTGGATCCTCTGGTGCTGAGTCAGGTGTGAGCTCTGGATGAATCTCTTCCCACACTCTCCACACTCATAGGGCCGTTCCCCAGTGTGGATTCTCTGGTGTCTGATGAGGAGGGATCTCCACCTGAAGCCCTTCCCACATTCCGAGCACTTGTGGGGCTTCTCCCCATGGTGAAGCTGCTCACGCAGCCCCAGCTCCGAGCTCCGGCCGCCTCCCCGGCCCGGGCTGGCTCTTTCCTGCTGGGATCCCCGGGCTGTGCGTTTGCAGCCCCTCCTGCTGCGGGATCTGCGGGGCTTTTCCTCCCCGTTGCATTCCTGCGCCGTGGAGCCGCTGCAAATGGCCTCTTGCCCGAGGCTGTGCCCCGGGGATTTGTCCTCCCTGCTGTCCGTGCTCAGCTCCTTGTCTGGGGGAGGAAGGACAAGGACAGGATGGGATTTGCCTCCGTGCCAGAGGCAAGGGCAAGGAGATCCCCCCAGGGCTGTGCTGCAGCCGGGGCCGTGCTGGGCTGGGAGATGGAGCAGGACACAGGGGGAAAGGGGCACTGACTTCCTCCTCACCTGCCTGCGGCTCCCGGGCCATCGACCTCGTCCTCACGGCCTCCTCCTCCTCTCAATGCAGCCAAGGTTTGGGAAATCCTGGTTTGGGGAGGAAAACAAGGGCTGAGTGCGTTGGGTTTGATGGTGGCGCTGCCCAAGGGCAGCTGGAGCAGTCAGCGCCCCTTTCAGCCTCGGGGCCCGGAGCCCGCTCAGC